>NW_007412516.1:0-612 GCF_000475195.1 Diaphorina citri
AGAAAGTCGTGTGATGTTCACACCAGATTTTTATACTTTAATAAAAGGCATTTTTTTTTTTTATAGGATAAGTAGGTACCTAACCTACCCTGCTGTCATCAAAGTCATACATCAAGACAACCTATACCAAGATAATCCATCACCCTGTAAATTAGTTACAGGTTCTGACTAACTTTAACATCTCAGAAAATACAATTTAAAAACACCTTTCTTGCAAAACACTTTTTTGATGAAGCGAACACAAAAACACTTCAACCTAAACCTTAAATATCTCAAGCCAAATACCATGTAAATTTGTAAAACACTTCTCACTTCCAAAAACACTTTTTGGAATAAAATCAGAGCTAAAATGAAAACAAACCACCTCTAATTTTAGCCAGTCAGAAGGAGCATTTCGAAGCAAATCTCGTCGAAAATATTGTATGATTTGTAGGTCAATCATCTTTCATTTGGATTTTAAACAGAGTAAAGTATAGGTCAAAGATAATTATTATAGGACGGTTTAGATTTTCGCAAAATCCTTTCTTGTGCAATACACCTAGACCATAAAAGGAATATTCCTACCAAATTTCAGCTTTCTAGGTGTTGTGGTTCAGGAGATAGAGCGATCAG
>NW_007412517.1:0-612 GCF_000475195.1 Diaphorina citri
TCCTTATGAAAACTAAACACCTGGAAGATGCTCTGAAACCTAAGGACACAGATACACCGGTATCGAATGTAAACACAAGAGATGTTCATTGAACCATGCTACCAACAAGTTCCGTGGATACCTATCCGTCTGATTGAAAACCCTGTGATCTCGGACGTACTGTGGTGTTGATATTGGAAACCCGATCCTATGATCTTCACACCACAAGATCAACCACAAGTCCGTCAATTAATCGGCTTGATTATTGATTCAGATGAATCAAGCACCTGATGTGATCTATTGAAGTGCTACTGTTTGTGTACACAAGAAGCCTCTGGGGTTTCATAATTCAATAAACAATTTTGATGTTCTTTTGTTGTTCAGTTCAGGAAATGATTATGAGGATCATGTTAGATTATACGATCATGTTTACCTATGTGTTGTTTCTTTATAGAAGCTACATTGTTTGAACTGATGAAATTGTACCGGCAACCAGGGAACACATAGACAACATTTGTTTGAGAAATTCTGGGAAATGATAGTTCTTATTGTTAGTAGGTACTAAGGTGTTACATTTCGAAAAACGCTGAAACAAGGTGGATGATACGTTGGAGATTTCTATGGGATCTTCAT
>NW_007412518.1:0-612 GCF_000475195.1 Diaphorina citri
TTTTCAGTGCGCGAGCCTGGTCGGTCCCGGGGTCCTTTATTTAGGCACGTTCCCCTAATCCGGTGTTAATATTTCCCTGTTATGAGTAAAATGGGACATCGTTCCAAGCTGACTTTCTTATGTACTTTTGTCTTATACTAAATATCGAGGGATATTCCTGAAGGGCCTCTATTTGGTCTTCTTACTTTTTACACTTCACACGTAGAAAAAGTCATATTGTGAGAGAGAAGTGTGAATTGCGGGGTTCGGAATAAAGCTGTGTATTTGCGTAAAGAGTGAGCGAGTTGTAAAAAAGAACTACTCTTTTCAATGGACTACTCAGTCCATGAGTTACATGTTCTAGGATCTTATTGACTGAGTAGTCCATTAAAAAAGTAGGTAGCTAGTTCTGTTATAAAAAACTCAACTCTTTACATATCTCTTTAGTGCGAAATGAGAAGTCTAGAAGAGAGTGGTTAATTTTTTTTCTTCCTTTTTTCCTGAAAGACGCTTTAACTCTAGCCAGATTGTCATTCGTGCCGACTCCACAGGTGGATTAGATCATGTTGTACAGCTTGATAGCTTTCAGATAGATGATGAGGGAGTCAACACTCTCGCCACTCAGTCTTTCCA
>NW_007412519.1:0-612 GCF_000475195.1 Diaphorina citri
CCATCGCCCCTCGCACCAGTGTGTCCACAAGACCAAGACCACAACGGCTACCATAGAGCCAGTTACAGTTCCCTCTGTCAAACCTCTTTAAAAAAAAATGTATGTATGTAAAACTATCGACCATCATAGAAAAAATACGATGCTCGATTTCTCCATTTTTGCGAGGGTCGGTACTATTGTCGGTACTATGGTTAGTGCTCCGTTGAGGACACTTCTATTCATTAGGATGGTTTGTTTATTTTCTCTTGGGTCGGGACTAGGCTATGGTCGATAGTCCGTTCTCTGTTGTGGACGCCTACTAAAAGTATCTCTATCTATCTATCAGCTGTTATATTTAGGTGGTGCTCGTCAACTGCTTGGTCATATGCACCACACATATTAGTACACGGCAGTGCGTCAAGCCAAGTTCTACTTTACCTGTTCAGTTTGTTTCGCTCCATCTCCACCACCTTCTTTCACATCATCTCCATCTCCATCCTGATTATTATCAACACCCACATCCCCATCCTCCTCCTCCACTATTAGTAGTTTACTCAGTTCATGGGTCTGTTTATCCGTCAGACCTGATCTGACTCGGTTCAGCTGTTCTGGTTGGGCATTGACCTGATGAAA
>NW_007412520.1:0-612 GCF_000475195.1 Diaphorina citri
CATTTGCATTGCACGTTGCACGTAAAATCAAATCTGACGAATGCGAACGTTTTTCATGTATCCGAGAATTTTTGTACCTACCGATACTCAACTAGTAATCGCCTATAGTAGGTACATCATTTGCATTGCATTGCACGATGCTTTGCAAACACGTCCAAACTAGTGCAACGCACATCAAAGACATTCGCCAGAAAACCGCCAACCTCTCGATACCCACAAACGTTTGCTGCAATGTTCAAAAAACTTTGCTGCAACTTTCTCAAACACGTCCAAACTAACGAATTTCATTGCATTGCGCGTTGCATTGCACAAGTCTGGACCCACCATAAGGCCAACCATTCGCGCTCCGACTGTCGGCCAGACCTAGGTGTGTCAGAGCGTCGAAACATGTTCGGGTGTGTGGGCGGAAAAATGTTTCGACTTCTAGGTCTCTCAGACGGTCTTAAGACTGAAGTCGGAATCTCTTTCCGTCACACACGTTCCGGCGGATCCATCACCAAAAGAGGGAAAACGAGCTTCAGAAGAGGGAAAATCGCGAAAGGATAATACGGCCATTTTAAGAGGGGCCTGGTGAGGCTGCAACCGGCCCTGGAGTCTTCCAGATCATAATCC
>NW_007412521.1:0-612 GCF_000475195.1 Diaphorina citri
TGGTATGATCAGGCATAAGTTAAGGCTCATTCGGCCCGTCCCTACTTCTCGTTAGTATCATCCGATCTTTTTACTTTTTTCCGAATGTCCTGTAGGCAATGTAGGTACCTAATTTAAATGAGAGTGTTCCCACTTACGCACGGCACGATTTTCTTCCGACCGATAAGTGGGAACAGGCCTTTATGGTAGAAGGCCCAAACCCCGTCCACTACTTACCTTGGGCGGATGTATGGACGCAATGACAATCATCTCCTTGGGCCGCGATGGTAGGATCGGCATAGGGAGCGGTATTTCTCCACTAGCTGCGGCGGCTTTCAGTGACGTCACATACAGCTGATGGCCTACTGCATGATGACATACGATGACGGTCAGGCATGGAATGATGAACACCAGGGTAGCGTGTATACACGTGTAGCCTGACTCGAGAATGTCGTCAGTCCAGTCCTGGTGGGAATTATGGGGGAAGTTCGAGTTAGTACCATTCCCTAGTCCCTTTCCCTATTTAGGAGTTGACCCCCTTAGATCGCTCTAAAAATTAACCTGCCTCGGTGGTGTAGTGGTCAAGGCGCTCGCCTGGTAAACAGGAGGGCGTGGGTTCAATCCCAGCCGAGG
>NW_007412522.1:0-612 GCF_000475195.1 Diaphorina citri
GCCCTAGGTTTTTCAGTAGTGTGGTTTCGGAGGGGGAGGGTGTGTTAAATACTAAATCACTTGTAATTATTGTCAACTTAACGCGAATAATTATGGTTAGTGGATTAGCTTTAGTGGTTTTAAAGGTGGGTGCAGAATAATTTAGAAGGAGTAGGGGACAGACTCTAAAATAACAGCACTCCTTTTAGTCCAGGAGCGAAGGATGTCCAACTTATCTGATTAGATACAAAATTTTGGACCAGTAGGTTTCTTGCGGAAAGCTGGGTAAACAAAGAAACTGGAAGTCATAGATTACTTTGTCAACTGTCTTTGATACCGATTGCCTGGTCAACTCTTTCTGTTCAAATGTGATAACTATATCTCAAACCCGGGCCTATATCAAAAGCTACAGCAGTTTGAAATTTTGAAAAAGAGCCAAATATTACCTTGTATGTACCTTTTCAAGTCTTCGCTAGCTCCCGGTCTATTAGTGCTCGTAAAAATTTGACAGCCACTTCGACACTGATTTCAAATTCATTTTTGGGACCAAAAAAAGGACACATGTATAGACACAATGACTTTATGATTTCCATCCTGGAGGGCAAAAGAGAAGGATCACAACCAAGGGGCAGA
>NW_007412523.1:0-612 GCF_000475195.1 Diaphorina citri
TAGTATAATTTTTCAAATTTTAGTATAATTTTAGCACGAATCTAGTATAATTTCACTGAAGCCATCTGACAACACTGCCCATAACTGGCCACCCGCCTCACCTGTTCCACAAAGAACTTCTTCGCCCGGAAAGGCTGTAATGCCTAATAGTGCTTGTTTATACTGCCCGCCAAAAAGCGGTCAAAATACCGCCAACCGCAGCATCTATTTTAACCATTTGTCACATTTGTGAACACATACCAAATTTCAAGTCTAGCTTATACCGTTCCCGCGATATTGTTAAATTACACCAGAAAACCACCAAAAAGTGGTAAAATGCCGCCAAGCGTTGCACTGGTCTTAACCAAAAGTTTCGTGTCGCATCCTTGTCACATTTGAAATTGAAAGATACATACCAAATTTCAAGTCTCTAGCTCTTACTGTTCTCGAGATATTTTGTTTACAGACAGACAGACACACACACGGACCAATGGCTGTTTAGCAGTTATAAGGCATCTCTGTATTGTTTTGTACAAAGCTTAAGGTATGGGTACAGTATCTTAAGGCTAAAAGAAATTGAGAAATCACAAGGTGGTCTCACCTCTAAATCTTCCTGGTATTTCTGTTTGACCG
>NW_007412524.1:0-612 GCF_000475195.1 Diaphorina citri
CAAATCGACCACAAAGTTTTAACAGCATACCAAATCTAGAGAAACACTTGCTGACAGTATCAGCGACATATTTATTAAAGAGTAGTTTATGGTCCAGGAGGAAACCAAGATCAACTATCTCCTGGACTCTTGGAATGATAGCACCTTCGACCTCATACGGAAAGGACATGTATTGAAATTTACGAGTGAACGTGACAACACGTGTTTTGGTGACATTGATAGAAAGATAGTTTCTCTGATACCATTCCACAACCTTCATGATGTTACTCTGAATAACAGAAGAACCGGAATTTTCAGAAATATGGTCGTAGCCATGAAAGATTTTCAAATCATCCGCAAACAGTAAAGCTTGGCAAGAGATAACAGATAAGACATCATTGATGAAAATTAAGAAAAGCAATGGACCCAAATTACTGCCTTGGGGAATGCCCGACAGAATTTGATATTCATCAGATAAGGTATTTCTAATTTTCACTCTAAAAGAACGATCCACCAGATACGATCGAAACCATTTGGTATAAGCAGGGGATAAACCATATTTCTTTAATTTTAACAGGAGAAGATCATAATGGACAACATCAAACGCTTTCGCCACATCAAAGTATACTACGT
>NW_007412525.1:0-612 GCF_000475195.1 Diaphorina citri
CATATTAGATCTTTCGTGGGTAAATGCCCCTCTTAGACGAAGAGAACCTTCATAATTTTTAAGCTATCACCTTTAAACTTTCTTTTCTTTTTCCTTTTGAAGACCCTTTTGCTTACACCACTAGAACCAACTGCAGGAGAACTGCATATTCCCGTCATAAGTGAAAACCCTGTCCTTCTGCATTTAGAACTGCATATTTCGATCGTAATAGAAGACCTTTCTTAGACCACACTAAAACTGCATATTTCCGTCATAACTGAAGACCCTTTCCTTCAACTATACAATCCACATGACTGCATTTAAAAGTGCATATTTCGATCCTAACAGAAGACCTTTCTGAGACCACACTAAAACTGCAGTAGAGCTGCATATTCCCGTCATAACTGAAGATCCTTTCCCTCAACTACTACATGACTGCATTACTTACTTTGCGTGTACGGTACAAACATAATTCTCAAATCTTGTATTTCCAGAAATCCGCAACTTTAGAAGTGCATATTTCGATCGTAATATAAGACCTTTCTAAGACCACAGTAAAACTGCAGTAGAGCTGCATATTCCGGTCATAACTGAAGACCCTTTCCTTCAACTACTATCATGACTGCATTTGTG
>NW_007412526.1:0-612 GCF_000475195.1 Diaphorina citri
AACAACTTGTCAACAACCCCAGATTCCTGTTCTTAGAACTTAGAAGTCCTTATTATTAAAGAGGTCAAACCATGCTACTTATTGAGGATAACTTTTGGACCGGACAGGGGTCAGGTTGACAGAAGAAATTTTTGTATGCTACCTAACCTAATTTTTGCATATTTACAGTCCACCTATATATAGGTAAGACTGAACGAAGTTTTTTTTCATTCAAGTTTGGGAAGATCCTGAATTCTGAAGGGCAAAAATAAACTACCGGAGAGAGCACAATAAGTAAGCTGAATTTTATTATTTTCTTCGACTGATGTTTCAAGGTCAAGAAAGTCAATTTTACGAAATTTCTTCACGTTCATTATTGTCCATTTCTGTTTCTCTGTTACAGGCAAAGTCCAAATCCTGTAATAATGGAGAATACTCGTGAGTATAATAGCTGAACACAGAAGAGAAGACGGAGACACGAATAAAGAAAGAAAACCAATACATGCTCAGATGCTCTGAAACAGAGCTTCTCAAACTGTGTGAAACGAGATTTCGGATTTGCCGCGGAAAGAAAGGAGTCTTGAAAAGTGTGCCGCGGTGGCAACAACTTTGAGAAGCACTGCTCTAAAAGAA
>NW_007412527.1:0-612 GCF_000475195.1 Diaphorina citri
TTCTCGCTTTGAGTTCATAGGTCATCGCGACAAATTTCAAGATCAGAGCTCATTTGTGTGAGAAAATGTGAAAAAAAAGGGTTTTTGGCTTTATGGTTTTCTGGACAAAATTTGCACCACCATTTTCGTGATCCTGGTAAAAAGACCTTTAATTTGACATAGGTCGACTAGGTTTGGATAAGTCCTTCTATGGGGACAGACAGACTGACTGACTGACAGACAGACAGACCGACACCGAAGCGAATACGTAGGTCGACCAGGTTTGGATAAGTCCTTCTATGGGCACAGACAGACAGACGACACCGAAGCGAATACAATAGTCCGTCCCGTCGACCAGGTTTGGATAAGTCCTTCTATGGGGACAGACAGACTGACAGACAGACACCGAAGCAAATACAATAGTCCGTCCACTATACCTTTTATCATTAGTAATAATAAAGGAAGGACGGACTAAAAACTACTTACATAAATGCTAAATCGTCGAGGTAAATCTTTCATTCACCTAACCAGCTGATGGTTCCTTAGGTTAAAGTTGAAAATGAACGCTATTTAAGCCTTTGTCTACAGTAGACCGAGAACCTCTCTGACAACTGACTCATCTCTTACTCCATG
>NW_007412528.1:0-612 GCF_000475195.1 Diaphorina citri
TAAAAAACTGGCAAGCAAGTAAAGAGTGGATAACTGGACGTCCCATTCGAAGGGGATAAGCAACAGTTATATCAATCAACCCCTGAACTGTCACATCACGCCGACACCACTGGACGGATCCCGCCTCCTGTTTGTGAAATATGTACCAAGTTGAAAACAAATTTGAGAAAACGTTTTCGCCTCTCATTTCATTTCTCAATTCATATGACGTTAACCCTATCGAAACCATTAGGCAGGTCAATAAAGATGTCAAACATCAAAACGTATGAGAGGAAAGAGAAGAAGAGGAAGAAGAGGAAGAAGAAGGAGAAGAAGGAAAAGCAGGAGGAGAAGAAGAAGGAGGAGGAGCATAAAAAGAAAAGAAGAAGAGGAGAAAGAAAGAAGATGCAATAGGAAAAATAGCAAAGAGTTAAAATATAGCGAGAAACTTTCTTCTGACTTTGCCCCAAAACGAAGCGCTCAATACTCAATACCCAAAAGGTTATTTATTTATTTACACGCTAAGCAGCAAGGCCATGTGTGGGAAAAATTTTTTTTACAAGTTTTTCAGGTAGTTGTTTCTTTTAAGAAACTGGAGGACTTCTTTTACGGATCCTTCGTCGTCTTTCAGAA
>NW_007412529.1:0-612 GCF_000475195.1 Diaphorina citri
ATCCGGTCGTTTCATAAGATGTCCTTGTGTTTTATGGACAAAGACCACAACCTTTATGTGGAACCTATGTAATGCTAGGTAATCTAGGTATACAGACATTAAGTCCTATGTGTAAGCATAAATTTTATACTGTGTGACTCTATGCACCAAATCTTCGGGTTCTTCTGAAACGACTTAGAAGAAACGACACTAAATATAAAGTGGAGCGGAGAGCAAAGAGTTTAGACTATAGAGCTTTTCGCTTTCAGTTCTATGCGGTTTGAAGTAATCATTTCCCTCTAAATGCTCCATGCTCTATGCACTATCTCTCACACTCGTATTTATGAACAAGAATGATCGTTCTTAGATCAGTCTCAAGTCAAAATTGACCAATCAAATGCCTTAAGACTATGCTTAGCACGAACTTAAGAGCCAGCATTTTGTTCATAAATATGGGTGTAAGTTTCACTCTTTTTTTGTGCCTAAGATCGCAAGTACAAGTACCTCATATTCATACTCAAAAAGCCCACTCCAAGGCTTAGGTGTAGGGACAAACAGCCTTAAAGGATGGGTTAAGCTTCTACAAACAAGTACTTACCTCTTTTTAGCCCAAGATCGTAAGTACAAGTAGGT
>NW_007412530.1:0-612 GCF_000475195.1 Diaphorina citri
CAATATTTTTCTTCACTATGGTAACCAAAGGCTTATGATCAGTATGTATCTTTGTTTTCTTGCCGTAAATATAATAATGAAATTTTTCACATGCGAATACAATAGCCAAAAGTTCCTTTTCTATTTGAGCATATCTTTTTTCTGTTTCCGTAAGTGATCGCGATGCATAAGCTACCACTCTGTCATTCTGTAACAGACATGATCCAAGACCATCTTTACTGGCATCAGTTTGTATAGTGGTATCTAATTTCGAGTCATAATGACAAAGAATAGGAGCAGAAACGAGTAAATCTTTTAACCTCTTCACAGCAATTTCATGTTCATCTTTCCAATCCCAATGAACATCTTTCTTGGTCAATTCACGTAGAGGGCTAGTAATATCACTAATATTAGGAATAAACCTTGCAAAATATTTTACCATTCCTAAAAACTGAAGCAATTCAGTCTTATCAGTAGGAGTCTTCATCTTTGAAATAGCTTCCGTGCGTTGAGGGTCAATTTGAGTACCATTTTTACTTACTAGATACCCAAGGATAGTAACCTTGTTTTTCTTAAACTGTATCTTGTCCTTATTCATTGTGACTCCAGCTTGACTTGCTCTTTCCATCACTT
>NW_007412531.1:0-612 GCF_000475195.1 Diaphorina citri
TTCAAATTCTAAATTCATCCTTTCGCCTCACCACACAGCGCCGCGTCGTCACGTCACAAAAACAGTTTCCTTCTCCTCCTCCTCCTCCTCTTCTTCTCTTCCACCTAGCAGTCCTATCCAGCTAGCCTCTATTTGCAACTCCCTAATAACATGGAGACTTACTCTAGGGTTAGCTAATCCTCAGCAAGACATCCAATGGACAAAACCTAACGAAAAAGCTATTGAAGATAGCTCGGATCTTCGAAACGTATTGGTATTAGTGCTTTATTTAGATTGTAGAATTAGGACATGTGGTCCCTTTATCTCAACAGTTTAATAATGCACCAAAATTATAAAGTACAATATGGTACAGAAAAAGCCCAATCTGAGGCTTACGTCTAGGGGGGCTAACAGCCCTAAAGGATGGGTTAAGCTTCTACGAATCCAGCCTCCTTTTCCACCTTTGGAACTCTTCTCGTCCCAAACAGACCGCCACCCAGCCTCACATCTGATGAGTTAATCAATAACCACACTGGTTATCGGTTCATCCTCATTGACAGACTTGGAAAGTTCTTCTTCAGAGAACCGCCTGCAGATGTTCGGAACACCGTTCACTTTTCATTTTCAATGAAG
>NW_007412532.1:0-612 GCF_000475195.1 Diaphorina citri
AATATACGGTTAGCCTGGAGGCAACGCGCTTGCAGAAGGTCCTGGGTTCGAATCCCACCATTTTGAGAAGAAAAAAAAAATGCCTTTCTGACTTTAGATTTCCACCCAAGATAGATTATGTAGGAAAAAGAGTGGTTCTCAGGACTTTGACTTTCGCCTCAAGTCGCTCAAATTTTGTAGAAGGCTTCCATTAGTGCTGTTCATTAAAAGTGCCCACGGGGTGGGTTCCCAGAAATTTACAGTTCGCCCGTTATTCAGGGACAAAGATCCGCTATTTAGGCTTGAATTCGGAAAAAGCTACGTCAAACTTCACAGAGAAATTCGATAATTCTCGGAAAAAGCTACGTCAAACTTCACAGAGAAATTCGATAATTCTCGGAAAAAGCTACGTCAAACTTCACAGTGAAATTCGATAATTCTCGGAAAAAGCTACGTCAAACTTCACGGAGAAATTCGATAATTCTCGGAAAAAGCTACGTCAAACTTCACAGTGAAATTCGATAATTCGACAGAATTAAGCAGAAAAGAACCATCCAAAAGGCAATTCTTATGAATGGTTCTTGTGCTGTACAATTTATCTTCACAGTTCTAACAAGGTCTTGTAATAATTTG
>NW_007412533.1:0-612 GCF_000475195.1 Diaphorina citri
TTTTTATCAAGTTCTCTTTTTAGTCTCGATTCGGCCTCGCGCAAACAATCATATTTTTCTTGCAAACAATCATATTTTCCTTTCAGACAGAGAGCATCTAGTTCATAGCGTTTGATTTGTTCTTTGTTTAGGCTTGATTTGTGCTTGTTCAAAAAATTATAGTTTTCTATCAGTCTGAGAACATCTCGTTCATGGCGGTCGATTTGTTCTCGGTATTTAAGTTTGTTTTCATCAAGTTCTTTTTTTAGGCTCGATTTTTCCACGTATAAACAATCGTATTTTTCTCTCAGATTGAACAATTCTTGTTCATAGCGATTGGTAATTTCAATTTTTTGATCGCTACTACAAAGCCGATTACTTGACCGTTTGCTTTTAAAAACTTCCGGCTTGAAGTCATTCTCTGTGTCCGCCAGTGAGTCATTCTCTGTTTGATCCGTTACAATAAGATCTATTTGTAAACTATGATTTTCATCTTCGATTATGGAATTGCTGTGTATGCTGTCGATTATGGAATATTGTGTAGCATTTGATCCACTTTCTATTATCTCATATTGTGTGAGTGTTGATTCAGTTTTAAGCATCTCACATTGTGTGTATTTTGATTCAGTTTCA
>NW_007412534.1:0-612 GCF_000475195.1 Diaphorina citri
CATTTTTTTTTTTTTTTTTTTTAAATCTGATTTTGCATACAAATATCAATTTGCTGCGCAATGATCAAAAGGGGTTTCTGGAAATTCTTGAAGTCCTAAATATTTTTAAATAAAGGCATTTCAGGGGTTTGACAATGCAATGGAAAACTTCTAAAGTATCAGGTATCAGGGACCCCACGGTTTTGTCTTGAATCCCACAGGAAGCTCGACCGCACAAAAAATTCAAGGCGCGGTTCTGATTTTATAAGGTCCCCGTTAAAAAATCACGAGCCGCACATTTTTAATTTTACCACTGTGGTCCAGTCCTATTCTTAGGACTCCTTGTTTTCGAACGTAGCACGTAGCGCGGTATATTTTGAATTTTTGGCATTTTTTAAAGGTTTTGGCCAGTTGCTTTTGGTTTCTTTTCTTAAAAAAAGGGCAAAGGCCAAAATTAGCTTTTCCCCTGGCAAGGGTTTTACCAAAAATATCCGGTTGACCTGCTTTTTCAGCCCTGTGATATTGTAATACCCCATAGAAATAAGTAGTCCTTTACAATCTTCCTTCAGCACACAAGAGATCACTGACAGACTGATAGCCAGATTGAAATTTTGCCCTAAGTGTAAGTTCGTT
>NW_007412535.1:0-612 GCF_000475195.1 Diaphorina citri
GTCCACACTTCCACAGACTTGTTAGAATTACATCCTGCTGAGATGTTATGATAGTAGTACAATTTACGCTGTTGAATTAAATCTAATATACCTTGTTTATCCTGCTCGAAGGATCGAAGAGACTAAAAAGTCCCTTTACCCCAGCAGTGTAAACAAACCCCTGTTTTGTTGTTTAGCGGTTAAACTAGCAGAATTAGAGCCCGATACTCCAGCTCTATTTTAATGTGATACTGTGTTGGCTGGTAAGTTAGTAGAATTCCTTTTAGAATTACAGCCCGATCCAGCTCTATTATAATGTGATACCCTGTGTTGGCTGCTAAGCTAGTAGAATTCCTTTTAGAATTACAGCCCGATCCAGCTCTATTATAATGTGGTACCCTGTGTTGGCTGCTAATTTAGTAGAATTCCTTTTAGAATTACAGCCCGATCCAGCTCTATTATAATGTGGTACCCTGTGATGGCTGCAAAGCAGAATTCCATTCTCAGCTGCTCACTGGTTGACAGTTAATTTCCGTCGGAACCGAGTGCTCAGAATTCAGCACCACGTGAAGAAGGGACTTTTATTTTGGAACCTCTGAGTAAACGTATCACTGAATGATCGGAACTTGGTTG
>NW_007412536.1:0-612 GCF_000475195.1 Diaphorina citri
CCATCAATTGTCCCTCGAACATAACATTTCTTACATAGGACCTAAATCATGTTTCATAATATCGTCTACTACATGGATCAATGAGAACATCTGGATTATTTGATGTGAAAACCCCTCATGACTTAACTCGTAGAATATGAGGTTTAGGGTAACTACTTAATGGTAACAAGTGTGAAAACAGACCCATCACCTGATTAAATGGTAGGCACTTGATTAAATGGTAGGTATACCGGAAGAATTACCACGGTAAATTCTCGTACAATGGAGATTAGTGATTAGTAGGACCTACCAGGTGCAACACAAATCAAATAGAACCTAATGATGCTCGCTTCATTGAGTACTCGCAGTACTTTCCTTAACAGAGTGTACTAAAACAAAGTCAAGGTTAGATCCAAATACCTACTACTATTTACAACCAATTCATTTGTTTCTTTACGTCACCGCGCTGCGGTTCCCCAGAACACTCAAGTTAAACAACGTTGAGCGAACCTGGACGGTTGACCGCCTGAGAAACAACAAGAGGGTTTTTTTATATATATTTAACTTTTATAGCCAATAAGGATGTATGTACTTGTAGTCTTGTACCTTGTGATTGTATGAAATTAATTTCGA
>NW_007412537.1:0-612 GCF_000475195.1 Diaphorina citri
TTATGTTCGCGGATTCGCGTCGCCCGAATCGACATTTTGGATATTTGGCAAGCCTAGTTTTAGGTACCATACCTACACAAGTATATGTAGTTGATAGTCGAGTATATGAATTAGGTATCCAATAAAGAGAAAGAGGTCAAATAAATTAGGATGCAAAAGTGTATCGAGTTATCCTCGATCATAGATATACCATATTTGTTTATGAGTTTGTGTGCCTATAAACTATTTAGAAACAACCTGAAAAACCACACGGTCAACATCAGCTTACACTCTCCGTTGTCAAAAAGTTAAAATTTCAGTCTTTTAGTATTCTGTCCTCTACGAGTACTTCCCGGTATTACATCCTCTACTTCCCAGTATTCTGAACACCATCATCATTACTACCCAAACACAACACATGAAGCTTTACGCTGAGTATTATAAAAACATTACATTAGGAGTACATGTTACAAAACATAATTACTTAGCAAGCACATTACACAAAGCACCTCGTCATATGAAGTCCCGTCCTACATTTTGGTTCGAAAGTATATCCTTGGGATCAGAGCTGGAAAATACTTCAAGCAACATCTGTGGGGACGATCCCTTGAGAAATTAGTAAAACTTTTTGGT
>NW_007412538.1:0-612 GCF_000475195.1 Diaphorina citri
GCGCCTCTCACCTGGTATTAGGTATAACTACATCGGCGCCCCATGGTTTTACGCCCCATACCTTCACAATAACATTATCATGAAGGAGTGCGAGCTGAATTTTTTTCATCTTCTTTCACTAGAGGTTGGTTGCCACACTATTCTCCTTCTAAAGAGACGGGAAGCAGGGAAGTGAAAGTTAGAGTGAGTCAAGTGATTTCATGTGAGAAATGACGAGTCCAGGTGGACTGAGAAGATTCATTTTTTTTATTAGGTATTATTATTTTTTAGTTTTTAGGACATTTTTTACTTTCAGTTTTTTTTTTTACTTCAGTTTTAAGTAAAACCATGTTTTTTTAAATTTTTAATTTATAGATTTTATTTTTCACTTTTTAGTCAGAACTTTTTTCCCTCAATAAAATACAGATTTTCTCTAGGTCATAAGTCAAGTCTAACAGTAAGGCCCCCTCTCCAATGAAACAACTTTTTTTTTAAAGAAATAGCAAATTATAAAGCTGTTTGGGCTTATTCTATAGATATGCCCATAATGAGGGTCCTGTATATTGTAACACCCTGTATGTTGTAACACCCTGTATGCTGTAACACCCTGTATGTTGTAACACCCTGAATATT
>NW_007412539.1:0-612 GCF_000475195.1 Diaphorina citri
TATTTTAAAAGACGAGTGTTTCATTGCCGCTTTTATTTCGTTGAAACAACTGCTATAGATTAGACTCTAAAGCTATGTATGTCCACATAATATGTCGACGGCCGTTGATCGATGTCAACTGAAACCGTACGCTGCCTCGACAACATAGGTAAATAGATCCACCTTGTCGATCGAGTTGATCTACGACCGTCGACTATGTGTGGACACAGCTTTAAACTCGTTTGTTCTGTGTCGTAGCATGTTCATCTCGTAGTATGTCTCTCATCAGATGGGCTGGAGGAGACGCAATATTTCCCATTCACGTGATGCTGGAGCAAAACGAGTACACCAAAACGAGACCCGATGAAACTCTGGGAATTTGTTTGCCAACTCGGGGAATCGAACACGGTATCCTGCCCAGGCAAAAGTTATCCTAAACACATACCTACCTACCTAAGGTTCACTCTTGGAACAGCTGATTTTGTCTTATTCTTTTCCTCCATCAGGAAAAAACCTGGCCCATCATATTACTTGGATTGTGGCCACTGCCATAAGAAATAAGAGGTCAAAGCTCCCAAAAATCACTGCCTTTCTTCAACTTTCACTAAAACTTCTCATCAATTTTGTTCCAGG
>NW_007412540.1:0-612 GCF_000475195.1 Diaphorina citri
CTGTCCCAACCCCTCCATCCAACCCTCTACTCCCTTGTCATACGCCCAAAAGACAGTCCATCAGCCGGTGATGGACCAGTCTTGCGGTCTTGTCATCGAACATTCAGACTTCCCCCACATTGATTATGTCAAAGCACTGGTCTGCACTACTATCCCTCCTAAAGATATTCTTATGATTCACAAAATAAAAAATAAAACAAGAATTTTCCTGAGACTTCCCTCGCAAGTCACTTATATATGCAGATTCAATTCCATCTCTATAAACAACCAGTGGGTCAGAATCAGACCACTAATTATTCCATTTAAAAAAATTTTTATCCAAGGTGCTAAACCCTGGTTATCAAATGAATGTATCGAACATGTCCTCAAAATGAATAAGATCCCCATCACATATGTCCAATACAATAAGATGGGTTACAATGACAAAAGATTTGCCCACCTTCTCTCTGAAACTAGATACACATTCTTGGATTCTCAGGTAGAGTTTGAAGAGGATGAGCTTCCTCAACAGCTGCAATTTGTTATTGATGATACTACCCACCATATTTTTTTGTCCTTCCAGAAAAATAGCACGACTACTTCAAAGAAGAACTTGGCTCAGGATAAAACCCT
>NW_007412541.1:0-612 GCF_000475195.1 Diaphorina citri
AACATAAATAGGAAGGTAATTATTATTGTTGTGACTTGGAAGTGTGCCCTCGAAATTTATTCATTGTCAATGTTAATATCTCCCCTAGCCATTCCTATGTGACATAATTCTATTTATTTTCATTGCATCATTTTTTGGCCCATATTATCGTTTTTGGCCCATATTATTGACTTTATTTTATCTTTATTTACCCATAAAGAGGTAGTATTGGTGATATTTTGGGATAATTGATGAAATATATCTACATGTTAATGAAATGTACATCCTGACCATTTGAATTGTAAATATTGCGATGGATGATAATGGGATGATCTTTATTTACTTTGCATGAAATTTAAAATCAACAAAGTCACTTTTAGTTCCCCCGGTTTCCTGTTAATATGCCTACTCAATGGAATGATGGACTTTTTTTTAAGGCTCTATTTATTTATTTCATTAACTTTTTGTTATTATTTTTTTGTCAAATTTAATACGTAAAATGCTTTTACATGCCTCTGGTAGGTACTTTATTGGGCTTTTTAAACCATGTATTGGATTGTTTCAAGCTAGCCTAGTTGTCCTGGAAAGAAGCGCGTTTGTCTTGTAAGCGCTAGGCCGCGGATTCCAGTACTG
>NW_007412542.1:0-612 GCF_000475195.1 Diaphorina citri
CAAACAACTGCTATTGAAATCAACAATGTGTGTAAGGAAGCAAAGATCAGCAAAGGTGTGAGGCAAGGCTGCAATATTTCTCCTCATCTGTTCAATGTCTACATTGAGAAAGCTATTGAGAAAGCCAAAGAATGTTGTACTGGGGTCATATTGAATGGACAAAGAGTGCAAATGCTTCGTTTTGCTGATGATATTGCTGTGCTGGCCCCTGATGAATTCAACCTTAAGCGAAGCCTAGAGTACATGAACGAAGTGTTTGAAGAGTTTAAAATGCAAATCAATATGCATAAAACTGAAATCCTGGTATGTTCCAACAAACCAGAAGAAGTTAACATCTCTATCAACAATGTCAAGATAAAGCAAACTAAAACTTTCAAATACCTAGGAAGCACCATCACCGAGGATGCACAAAGCACAATAGATATCAAGCAGAGGCTAGCACAAGCAAAAGTAGCATTCTGCAAGAAGAAGGTACTGTTATGCTCCAATAACATTGACCTCCATCTCCGGAAGAAACTCATCAAAACCTTGGTATGGAGTGTCGCTCTTTATGGATCTGAGACTTGGATGATTAATGAAAGGGACAAGAAGAGGATTGAAGCGTTTGAGATG
>NW_007412543.1:0-612 GCF_000475195.1 Diaphorina citri
CTTCGTTATAAACAGGAGCAAATCTGTTTTAATTAAATACGTAGCTTCCCTATTAGTACAGGACACATCTACACATACCTAGCGTATCCTGAAACTTGTACTCCTGACCAATGTCTTTTCCTGACTTCAATTCTGATTTGTGAAGAGGAAATGTGTAAGAGTGAAGGATTTGTCCGATAGCAGTAAAAGTGTCCAAGTGTTGCGTGGAAATCCTGTGAGATGGAAAACATGTCGGGATTTAGTATTTGAGTTTAGTTGAAGTATAGTATGGGACTCAAGTGAGCGTTACGTTTGAAGACAGACTTGGTTCAGCACACCAGTTGTCTTTCAGCATGTCATAGATAGTTTATCTGTACGCGCAATCCAACTCATCCTGGTATAATGTCATGTTTCTCAGTTTCTCCATTTAGGCATACTTCTTGTTGTAGATCGTTAACGATTCAAGAAGTCTATTCCGTGATCATTTAAGCCGTCGAGCTTAGTGTCCATTCTTGATGGTCCTAATTCCTAATATTGAACATTATTATCAGTTAGGTTCCTTTCAGCTTTTCTCAATAAATGTCTTCAACTTATCAAAACACGTTCATAAAAGCGTTTTGTTTATGGCCTCGA
>NW_007412544.1:0-612 GCF_000475195.1 Diaphorina citri
AGGGTTGGGTGGAAGAGGGTTCATTTTCTTCGCAATATCCGTGTCAGAAAAGTTTACGATGCAAAAGTCCGTTAAATTACAAAGTTCCTATGTAGGTATGTGTGTGTGTCTTATATAGCGTGTTCATAAAATTTAAATAAGTTAACATTCTACAGAGGGAGAGAAAAACACAAAATAAAGAGAGCTCAAGAAAGAGAGAGAGAGAGAGAGAGAGAGAGAGAGAGAGAAGTAGAAAGGGAGAGTGTGTGAGTGACATCAAAACAAAATACAGCGTGTTCATAAAATTTAAATAAGTTAACATTCTACAGAGGGAGAGAAAAGAAACACAAAATAAAGAGAGCTCAAGAGAGAGAGAGAGAGAGAGAGAGAGAAGTAGAAAGGAAGAGTGTGTGAGTGACATCAAAACAAAGAACAGGGAAAGTGAGAGAGACAGAGAGAGCGAGCAGGGGAGGAAGAGAGAGAGAGAGAGAGAGAGAGAGAGAGAGATGCAGAAAGGGAGAGAGAGGAAAAGTTAACCCAATTCGGGTGCCCCATAGGGGCTTTTATTCTGAGTGGGTTTTACTACTAAAAGCCACTAGTTTATTTTGAGGGGCTTTTATTCTGAGTGGGTTT
>NW_007412545.1:0-612 GCF_000475195.1 Diaphorina citri
GACTCCACTCAAAAATCAACTACAAACTGAACTATCTCAGAAACTAACTGCCACCGATCATCTACTCAAGGAAAACTTATCCAAGGTAAGTTATAGGTACTACTTGAGTGAATGACTTCACTCAAGAACCAACTTCAAACTGCCCTATCTCAGAAACTAACTGCTACCGACCATCTACTCAAGGAAAACTTATCCAAGGTAAGTTATAGCTACTGCTTGAGTGAATGACTCCACTAAAAAATCAACTACAAACTGAACTATCTCAGAAGCTAACTGCCACCGATCATCTACTCAAGGAAAACCTGTCCAAGGTAAGTTGAATCTATGCTTGAGTGAATGACAACCACTAATTTTCCCTATGTAGGCTCTAGTTTTCCGTATTTGGGCTCTAATTTTTCTCATTTAGGCTCTAATTTTTCCTATTTAGGCTCTAATTTTCTCCATTTAGGCTCTAATTTTCCGTTTGGGCTCTAATTTTCCCCATTAAACTCAAAAATTTTCCCATTTGGGTTCTAATTTTTCCTATTTAGGCTCTAATTTTCTCCATTTAGGCTCTAATTTTCCCCATTAAACTCAAAAATTTTCCTATTTGGGTTCTAATTTTCCCTATTT
>NW_007412546.1:0-612 GCF_000475195.1 Diaphorina citri
AGAATCCTTCATCCAGGACCATGATCATGTCCTTATCAATGGCGAAAAGTTCCCTGTGAAAAAGTTGGTAAACCCTGGGTTTAAAATCCTGTTTAATCATGTAAACCCTAGCATCACCAATGATGTCCTGTACGCGGAGATTTCAAAATATGCTCACCCTGTTTCCCCAATGACTTATGTACACTCTGGCCTCCGTGACGAGAGATTGAGTCACATTTTCTCCTACAGGCGTCAGATTTTCGTACAAGACAAGGATGCGGTTCCTAACTCTATTTCAGTTACCCAGAATGGCGAAACCAACACTATCTATCTCACTGTTGACAACATGAAATGTTATTCGTGTGGTCAAGAGGGACATGCAGTTAGAATGTGCCCCAACAGATCACAACATCCCGCCCAGGATAGACTCACTAAAGAGCCTGAAGTCGAAAAAACCCCTGAACTACAAGATAAGGTGTCCCCCCCTACTTCTTCCTCCTCATCCCCTGATTTATTTGCTCCCTCCTTCTTCCCAGAGCTGAAACAACCTACCATTTCCTTCTCTCCTCCTGCCAATATTGATCTCTTCCAGGAATCCGAATTAAAACCTCTGGACGGAAATACCCCCTCCGA
>NW_007412547.1:0-612 GCF_000475195.1 Diaphorina citri
CACTAAAAACTGACCATCGAAAATTTGACCCGATTACATTACTTTCCTTCCTATAGGATAAGGAAAGTAAAAAAGGGGTAATTTGCAAATGGAAAATTTGCATTTCAAAAAGAAAAAAAAATACCATTATTATTATTATTTTCTTCTCGCCTTTTCATTATGGTCGGCTATTAATTTATTTGTGCATAAAATTAGCGTTGGAATAATAAATGATAACTTAGAAAGCCCGAAGCTGTGTGAATCTGTGATGTTATATTAGGGTGTTTTTTTAGAGGTTTGTTTTTCAAAATGTTATAAAGGTACATACTATTTCAGGTATGGGATGATTTTTTCTTTATTTGAAAGTTAAAAGTTTGCCATTTAGTGTTTGACCTCTGAATAAAATTTCGGGTAAATGGGCGCCGTGGCTAGATCGAATGAAACTCAGTCTGGAACTCAGCCGTATATCTGCAAAAACAGTGAATGATGTCTTTCAGGTGCTCCAAAGTTTATTTTTTATCACCATAAACTAATGATTTTACACATATCCCGAAGGAAAACCATCCAAAGGTGTCAAATCGCACGATTGTGAAGGGAAATTATGAGGAAAATTGAGCGAAATTATGTGCAAAA
>NW_007412548.1:0-612 GCF_000475195.1 Diaphorina citri
AATTTACGAGGACGTCGTGCATTTCGTTGACAGAGTCCTCTTGCCGTGCCTGAAAAGTATCAGTGATATTCGTAGATTCGTATAAGCTTAACTCATCTTTTGGGGCATTTGCCCCTACACTTATGCCTCAGAGCGGGCTTTTCGTGTATGGAGTTAGGCTAGGTATCAGTGACGTGTTGTACTATCTATATTATTGCGTTTGTATATCCATAGCGTTCTTTGAAATAATACTGAAGGCATACAATGTCAACTTCCTCATAGTATTATCACTATTATCTTTGATTATACAATCTTTCAGTGTCTTTTAGGATATGGTAGGGATATGTAATAAAGGTGTACGTACCGCTCTAGCCTGGACATGTTTGAGTACATGAAGGGGACATGGTCCGTCGTAAAATTCATTGCATTCGTCACATGCTGAAAATGGAAAGATTTTAATGTTCTGAAAGGCATATTTTAACTGGTAAGGTACCACACACAAGGAAACCATTTCCTTGTTGGGATCAAAATGAGACAAAAAATATCCTGTGTGAAGAGAAGAAAAACTGACGAAAAACATGATGTAGATATACAATTGCTTAATGATGAAGAAATCCAAAAGACTTTCCAACT
>NW_007412549.1:0-612 GCF_000475195.1 Diaphorina citri
TAACGACACACATGTGTGAGTGTGTAGATGGGGGAGAAGATTAGGTGAGAGATTCCTTGCTACCTACATGCATATTTTGCTAATGAAGAACACAGTAGACGTCTCAGCAGATTGCAGGTTGTGAGAGATGAGTTTTTTCATGAGCTACTACCTCCTACTTCCTAGTAAGCGGAGATAGCGTAACCAATTTCCCTTGTGTTGATCATGTGAAGACGAAAGTAACCCTGGCTCCATTTACACTTCTTGAACGCTTGAACCAAGTTTTTTAAGAGGTTTGATCGTTTTATAGAGGAAGATGTAACTGCTAAGGTCATATCGTCCCAAAAGTGAAGAGAGAAGACATTGAAAAGAAGGAAGGAAGGAGAAATAGGGGCTGTGGTCTGCACTCTGCAGAAAGATGAAATTTAATTGTGAAAAGACATGGGTGTGAATTCGAGTTTTGCTAAATTGGGTGCCTATTCATACAACCATAAGGACCTATGTAGCATTTTTTTTATGTGTTTTATATTTAAAGAGGAGCTTGAAAATTGGAGTCTTATTTCAAGTAGGTAGCAATTTTTCTTGTCTGTTTTAACTTTGTCAAGGGATTTCCTCTCACCCACATACACAGTA
>NW_007412550.1:0-612 GCF_000475195.1 Diaphorina citri
AATAATACCTTCTATGGTTTTCACACTCAAATCGAAATCACTTATCTTATCAAGATCTTTGTTATTTTTCCATTTTCTCTTTCAGTCTTCCTTTTTATAGGTATTTTCATTTTTTATTATTTTCTCTTTTTGTTTTTCTTCCATTTCGTCATCGTGTTCTTCATCTCTGTTTTTTTCTTCTTCTTCTTCTTCTTCTTCTTCTTCTTCTTCTTCTTTTTCCTCTTATTCCTTTTCTTCTTTTTCCTCTTCTTCCTCTTCTCCTTTTTCCTCTTCTTCTTCCTCTTCTTCTTCTTCTTCCTCTTCAGTTTCTTCTTCTTTTTCTTTTCTTCTTCTTCCTCTTCTTCTTCAGTTTCTTCTTCTTCCTCTTCTTCTTCTTCTTTTTCTTCCTCCTCTTCTTCTTGTTTTCCTTCTTCCCTTTTGTCTTCTTTTTCCCCTTCTTCCTTTATTCCTCGGCCCATTTATCTTTCTGAAATTTTCATCTCTTCTCTCTCTCTCCAAACCAGACACAAAACAAAGCGAAGACAATTTTATCTCATCTAACTCCATCTCTTTCTATTCTTTTCTCTCTCTCTCTCTCTCTCTCTCTCTCTCTCTCTCTCTCTCTCTCTCTCT
>NW_007412551.1:0-612 GCF_000475195.1 Diaphorina citri
AGTAGTAGTAGAATATGTTCAAACACTACAAACAGGAACAATACCTGAAATAATAAGGAATTAATTAGACTAGGAAAAGGGGGTACCATTCTCAGGCACTACTTAAAAAGTGAAGAAGAAAAACAATGTCTTCACCTGACAAGAGAAACAAATTGAAATATATCCATTTGGCCACAAGATATCCGCCTCACTCAGCCTAAGTCAGCAGCACGCGATTGCCCAGATGGTCACCTATCCAGATACCAACCATGCACAACGTTGCTTAACCTGAGTGACAGACTTATATTCGAGCGACTTGTCCGATTTTGAAAATGTGTCAGAAATATAAAGGAACTTTGCTCATCAACTTTGGGGCCCGAGTGGGCCGTTGGGGATCAGTCCTTAAAAAAAAAAAGCCATTTATCTCTTTTTTTTTCCAGTACGTACACAAACATTTGTATGTATGTAAAACATTTAATAAATGGTGTACCCATCCGTAAAGCAGATGCTTGGGCACGGATGTGAGTCCCTTTTCATGAGTGAGTCCTAGAGTTTACTTACCCAGTGATTGTCCCTCGTATAGTTTAAGCTGAGGATAGCCAGGTACATGTTCATCCTCGCACATAGCTCTCA
>NW_007412552.1:0-612 GCF_000475195.1 Diaphorina citri
ACCCTGTATTTCGTACCATTATCACCCATCCATACCATTGCTTTCTGTCTCCAGTTCACTTATCTCATTTTACTCCTCCTCCTCCTTCTCATCCCTTTTCTTCTTCACCACCTCCTCCTCATTTCTCATTTCTCTTCTTGCTTTCTCTCCTCTTTATCTCACTATTCTTCTTCTTCTTCTTCTTCTTCTTCTTCTTCTCCTGCTCCATCATCATTTTCTTCTTCACCTCCTTTTTCCTTTCTTTCTCTCCACGTTCGCCTTCTTCATTGTCTTCCTTTACTCCTCTGTTCTCTTCTTACGTTTTCCTACTCTCTTATTCCTCTATATTTTTTTTCTTTCTTTTTATTTCTCTCCCCCTTCTTTTTCCTCTTCTTCTTCTCCTTCTTCTGCCAGGATATTTTCTCTTCACACTTCATTGAACAATGTTCCACTCATTCGGTTTTTTTCTCTCCCTCCTCCCTCTCAATTCTCTCCTCTTTGTTCTTCTTCTCCCTATATTCTTTAGTGTCTCTTCCTTTCCCTCCACGTTCTCCTCTCAATTCTCAATCCTTTCCCCTCTGACCTCCCTCCTTCTCTTTTCCTCTAGCCCTTCTGATAGTTTCCATCATACCT
>NW_007412553.1:0-612 GCF_000475195.1 Diaphorina citri
GGTAAATATTGGCACATCTAAAAAATACTACCTATATGCTCTATGAAGAAGACAATCGATCAACTCGTACTACGAAGGAGGAGGGAGAAAGCAAAGAAAAAGAGTAAAAGAGGGACCAAAGAAAAAGAGTAAAAGAGGGAAATAAAAGCGAAACAAAACATGTTTTTCGTTTTTCTCTCAAGAAGATAACTGTCACTTGAAGTTAAGACACATGATGTAATGGTTCTGATGGTTGTGGGTACGGTAATAGGGTTTATAAGTGGAGAAATAAGGCAAAAAGAGAGAGTTGGAGAAAAGTGAAGAAAATATCGTACGTTCAAACCAGGATCATGTCACCTCTTATAAGCGTTATGGGGAGAGACAACGATATTTTTCATTGCCTTTAAGGAACTCTGGGATATCAGAAAGAATTAAATAGGATTGTTATATGTTGTGTTACATTGTTATATGTTACAATATTGTGTCCAATATAAGTTCTGCACTCTCTTCTGGGCGAACATAACTTTAAAGCTAGAAACATTACCCTCACGTGAGGTAGGGGCACTGTAGCTATCGTGAACGAAAAATACTATAGGAGAACTTTGAACCACATCTTTCTGACTCCCCATGAGC
>NW_007412554.1:0-612 GCF_000475195.1 Diaphorina citri
AAAAAAAAAAAAAAAACATCCTCAGGAAAAAATCTTCTCCCATTCTCCTAGATAAGTACTTACTTACTTACTCTCATTTTGAGTAACAGTTTACTTACTTTGTTTTGTAGGCATAGGTACCTACTTATGTCAGTTTTAAATAGTTTCTTACTTAATTTGTAATAAGTAGGTACCTAAATGCTTAGATAGATACCTACATATCTACCTACTCACCTAATTATTTATTTGTGGCACTCAATGCTCCTCTTGTTCTTGGTGAATTGGTGGAAATTTCGATAGTTTTAGAGGTAGTTTCTTGGTACTTTCTCAGGTATAAATGGGTGTCTGTCTAAAGGTACCTTTACACTGGAGCAACCTAACCTAGCAACAGGCAACAGCGACCTGCGGCGGATTGCTTGTTGCTGGTTGCCTGTTGCTAGGGGACTCTAGGCAACCGTGCCGCATGCGGCGTAGTCATTTACACTGAAGCAACAATAGGCGATCATAGATTTCCCTGGTGATATGAAGTGTGAATTCAGTTTGTGTAAAAATGTCTTCAAAAATATAATATCTATTTTATAAATAATCTTTGTGTGTAGGTAGTAGTATTTATATAAAAAACTACTACCTACA
>NW_007412555.1:0-612 GCF_000475195.1 Diaphorina citri
GGGAGCCGAACGGGCCCACCCTTGGACTTTTTTGCTTCTTTACCTTGGACTGGACTTGGGTTTGGAACTTCAAACTTCGAGTTGACACTGAGAGAATCAGTCCATTCGTTCAAATAGTCAGAAAATTTCATTTTTAGCCCGTCCTTCCTTTATTATTACGATAGTAATAAAAAAAGTATAGTGGACGGGCTATTGTATTCGCTTCGGTGTCAGTCTGTCTGTCTGTGTGTCTGTCCCCATAGAAGGACTTACACCCGTATTTATGAACAAGTTCTTCAGATTGTTCTGAGAATTTACTTGAGAAAAAACGTACTCAGAGGTAATCACGTTCTGAGCAACAAACCTGGTCGATCTATATATATCAAATTAAAGGTCTTTCTACCAGGAACACACACGAAAGTGATGGTGCAAATTTTGTCCAGAAAACCATAAAGCCAAAAAAACCAAAATCTGGTTTTTGGGGGATTTTTTTCACATTTTCGCACACAAATGAGCTCTGATCTTGAAATTTGTCGCGACGACCTATGAACTCAAAGCGACTGGTTTTTGGGGGATTTTTTTCACATTTTCGCACACAAATGAGCTCTGATCTTGAAATTTGTCGCGACGACC
>NW_007412556.1:0-612 GCF_000475195.1 Diaphorina citri
CGCGGGACAAACCTTCAAAAAGCGGGACATGTCCCGCGAAATATGGACGTCTGGGAACCCTAGGTAAAGGGTACCCTCCCTCCACTACTTGAGCTCCTTGGGTTCGAGAGTTTTTTTTTTTGTGACCAAAACCTAATCAACTGGTTATGCAATCTGCAGTGTTTTAAGGTATGTACGGAATTTTCATCAAAAATACGGAAATTTTTAGTGTTGGGTACGGAATTTCTCACTTGAGTTTTGAGTTCCTAACATCACTGAAGCTATCATACAAAAAAATAACAAAATCGTTCTATAATTAAAACAGCCAGGGAAACGTGACGGATTTGAGTTTTGACCATATTTTTTTCTCCCCAAAATTTTACTTCTTCGACTTGGGGGAACTTTGGTCTGTGGTCTAAGGAGGTGCTATCGATATTGTTTCCTGTGGCTATTTTTTGTTTGGCAAAAAATGAAATAAGATGGAGAAAATGGCCATGTCCCTGGCCGTGTAAAAAGTGTAAAACTATCTGAATAATGGTCCTGTTCAGTTTTGACGTTTTTGTCGTCATTGTAATTATATTAACTAGTAGTCACTCGGACTCTTGCCCAAGCTGTTCTGGTTCCATACTGTAC
>NW_007412557.1:0-612 GCF_000475195.1 Diaphorina citri
AAAATTTGAACCAAAAGGGTGTTCTCCCCAAAATTTCACCCAAGAGGGTGTCCTATGGTAACTGTGACACTTTATTAAAATAGAACAGGAATTAATAGGAACAACGTATTACGGAATTACATTTTGATATAAATCTTGATTTAAAATATTTAAATATCTTCCCCCATTATACTTCGAAGTAAAATGTAGAAGTAAGGAATGTTTATAAACAAATTGCTTGGGTGTTCCTTACACCCCAAAAATATCGTGTATTCATGTTTTAAGCCTGGTACCTACACATGACATGTGTCCCAATTTGACCTTCCATCCTGTTTTTTCGACAGAGCGTTCCGTGTGTATCGGATTTTATGATATCATACCAGCCTAGTTAGCTTGAATGGTAGCGCGGCTAACTATAGTAAACGCTAGGTCATGGGTTCGATTCCCGCCCGGGGCGGATTTTATCCTAAACAGATTAGGTCTTGTCTTACTTCTCTCTTCGATTTCGGTACGAAAAGGCCTTAACAGTTACTGTTTCCTATATAAAACCTCTTTAAGAAGAAGAAGAAGAAGAAGAAGAAGAAGAAGAAGAAGAAGAAGAAGAAGAAGAAGAAGAGGAAGAAGAAGAAGAAG
>NW_007412558.1:0-612 GCF_000475195.1 Diaphorina citri
TTTAAATAAAATATGCAATATGCAGAACGTCAAGGAATACGAGGGGGAATGCGCCGCAGGCCGTTTTCCGGAAAAATAAATATTTAATTTAAACATTTTCAATTTTTGACCGGGTGGCGAATTTCCATGACTTTTTGGCCGATTTTCAGATTCCATTACTCTTTTCCAGGTTTTCCAGGTCGCGTATAAACCCTGTAGTACGTAAAAGCTTGGATGATAAACCACAGCAGAAAATAGATGATTCATTATGAGGAGAAAGATAACATCAATGGTTGGGTAATCGTTGGCCAACCCAAAATGTTGTTGGGGTGATGTTTTTGTGTGACTAGATCGCTGTATGGTAAACAAGTCTAAATATTCACATTATTTATTAATTTATTTAATTAGGTCGCTAAAAGTCCAAGTTAATTAGAACTTAGGAGGCAAAAAAAAGATCCAAACAGGGAATCGTTATGTATTCCAATTCAACAATCCCCTCCCATGGTCATTGCAAAAATCATCATGACATTTACAATCCACATCCGAACAAAGGAACGTTAGGAGAGGGGAAGGAAGAGGAGTAGGGGCACAAGTTCAAGAAGGGGAACCAAATCCATCTCACCTAATGCAATC
>NW_007412559.1:0-612 GCF_000475195.1 Diaphorina citri
AGGGGGTAGGTATAAACTTAATCTTATGAAAGTAAAATGTATAAAACAATAATAATACAGTAATGCATAATAATGTAAATACATAAACATCTCCTGTACTGTAAGCCAGACTCAGAAAATTTGGAGCATCCCCCCCCCGGGTACATCTCAGTGTTAGAACTCTCTTGCCCCCTCCAAAAAGTCTTGGATACGGCCCTGATACTTACCCACATTGTAGGTTTGCAGAGTACCAAGGCTCTACAAAAATGTCCCCCATAGTCTTTCTTTTACTCTGATTTACAGAGCAGTATCGAATTACACCGATAACAAAAGCGGGAAATAAATTAGGTGAATAATTTCCACCGATTTGTTACAGATTTCGAAGGGCATGGATTGAACTCCAAAAAGGGGTGCTCTCAAATATTCAAAATGAACATTTTTGTTGTTGGAGGGAACTGTGAGTAACTACTAAAGATAGAGGGAACTGTAACTGCTAAAGGTCTTATCGTCTCGAAATTAAAAAGAGAAGGAGCAAAAGATAGGCGAAAGCCATCTGCTCCGAGAACGAACCTTATCTGTTTAGGATAAAGTGCGTCCCGAGCGGGAATCGAACCTAGGCGCTACCCTGAGATA
>NW_007412560.1:0-612 GCF_000475195.1 Diaphorina citri
CTTGACACTGTTTTAACTCTCAGTGGTAAGGCCAGCCACTAACTATCAAGTATACCTGACACCTGATGAATTGATGATTTCAAATTGAATGATGGTTTTGCTGTGATCTGCAACCAGCCACAGACTGGCAGCCGCTTTATTTGAATATATTTAAATAAATGTTTCTGCCTAGAACTAGAACTGACTATCAGGTAGACCTGACATCTGATCAGGCCTACCTGATAGTGAGTGGCTGGCTTTAGATCGGCCATAAGTCAGTCTCAAACTTGCGGATAAGTCCACAGTTTAGGGCTATAGATCCCTGATCCTGGGATAAGACAATACCGTCCAGAGTCCTCCTATCATCGTCCCTGAGAAGATCGTATTCTAGGGGTTCTAGGGGTCTGTTTATAGAACCATTGGGGATGAACTCATGTGAATGAAGACGTTACGAGACCCAAGAGTTACGAGTGTTAGGCAGTCACACATGGGTCGTCACTACTGATACTCGTGATAGTGATCTTGAAAAATCATAATTATTATTATTATTATTATTATTATTATTATTATTATTATTATTATTTATTTTTTATTTCTTTTTTTTTAAAGATGTTTGACAGAGGGAACTGTAAC
>NW_007412561.1:0-612 GCF_000475195.1 Diaphorina citri
AAAAAAAAAACAACACAAAAAATTACCGAACGAAGTGAATTCTACGTTTTAACTCGACCGTTTTGCATTTGGTTTAGATGTTTGTTTGAATTTTGATCGTTCCGCTATAACTCGCAATTGCTTGGTCCGATTAAATTTGGTATACATACGTTTCTTGAATCAAGGCACGTCGATCCTTAAAATTAGGGGTCCCAGAAATGAAGGGGGTCGATTTTTGGTCTGAATGGATAAATTCAGAGTCCTATTGTACATACAGGGTGTCCACCAATGTATGACTTACTCAAATTGCTCCGAATCTGTGGGAGTTTTAGAAAAATAAAAAAAACCCGTATCTCTTGGATTTTTGCAAAGAATTTTTCGGCAATATTGAAATTTACGAACAAGTTCGCGAAAACCTCGAACTTGGTACCAACTTTGGAATTTCAAATGAGAACCCCGATTTTTTATTGCTTATTATTATTACCTACTAGCTGAATTCCGTCGCTTCGCTCCGGAATCCCGCTAGTTCATCCCGAGGCATGGCCAAACTTGTGGAAAAGGCACCCGTATCTCTTGGATTTTTGCAAAGAATTTTTCGGCAATATTGAAATTTACGAACAAGTTCGCGAAAAC
>NW_007412562.1:0-612 GCF_000475195.1 Diaphorina citri
CGAGATCAGAGCTCATTTGTGTGAGAAAATGTGAAAAAAATCCCCCAAAAACCAGTTTTTTTGGTTTTTTGACTTTATCGTTTTCTGGACAAAATTTGCACCACCATTTTCGTGTTCCTGGTAAAAAGACCTTTAATTTGATATATAGGTCGACCAGGTTTGGATAAGTCCTTCTATGGGGACAGACAGACAGACCGACCGAGCGAGTGACAGACACCGAAGCGAATACAATAGTCCGTCCCTTATACCTTTTTATTACTATTGTAATAATGAAGGAAGGACGGACTAAAAATGTATTTTCAGATAAAAAGACCTAACTTCTGGACTTGAATTCGGGAGATGTCAGGTACCTCGGTGATCAATTGATGCTCACTTTGATGGACCCAAAATTTACAGACTTCTTTGATAAGGAAAATTGTAAATATATGTTGACTTTATTGTGAAAATAATATACATAAATACATATACGTAGAACACATACAAATACATAAATTTCCAACATATCTAAGAGATTAGTAGGCATTGTGTTGATTTGTGGCTATATTGAAATAGAAATTTGTTTAAATAGGTACAACCCTACAAGTCCTATAACCCTTGATATTACAAGATATT
>NW_007412563.1:0-612 GCF_000475195.1 Diaphorina citri
AAACCTCTTAAAAAAAAAAAAAAAACCTCTTTTACCCAGTATCTTTTTAACCCCTATGTGTGTGACAAATATAGCACTATAGCCCTACATGTTATATCTGTACCTTACTCTAAGAAGTCAATGGAGAAAAAGAAGAAGACATCTTGGAAAAGTAAATGGGGGAAAAGTCTACTAGGGGAAATGCACAGCATTAAATGAGGGGAAAAAATCACCTACATATATGTGTATGTTATGTAAGAAAGGTATAGGTATAGGTGCTTGTTACCTAACTATAGCTCTAAGGAGGGAAGCAAGAGGACATCTTGAGAAAAATATATGGGGGAGAAAAGCCTACTAGGGGAGATATGTGAAAAGCCTACTAGGGGAAATGTACAACATTAAATAGGGGAAAATACCACCTATTAACTATATCCTCGTAAGTAACTAAGGTATGTTTGTGTGAAGGTCCTGGAGTTTCAAAACCTTCATCTCAACCAGCCCAAACTTTGCTCTACAAAAAAAGCTGTTTTTCCGGAATCGAACCAGTAGGTAATCTACCCTGACAAAATTGGCAAAATCATGCACTATGGTAAATAGGTAAAATCTAGATACATACTTACTCAACGGGTCTTG
>NW_007412564.1:0-612 GCF_000475195.1 Diaphorina citri
GAAAGAGAGAGGAAAGAAAGAGAAGAAGAAGAAGAAGAAGAAGAAGAAGAAGAAGAAGAAGAAGAAGAAGAAGAAGAAAAAGAAGATTTCATTCCAATCCCAGCGAAAAAGTGAAGCATAAACACCTGATATCTATAATTATGACCTCAGCAGTTCAAGGGCTCATGTGCAATTTAATAGATTATTGAAATTGGAACCCCTTTGCGAAATACACCTTAGAATCGAAACAAAAATGCTGACTTTCTCAACAATATGAACTGTATGACTGTGTTGTTATAATGCACGCATTAAGTTCAACCGTCTTGTCATGCAGCATTTGCAATGATGAAGACTCGAGTTGCACAATCTACTTGCAGCAAGTGCACAATCTACTTGCAGCAAGTGCACTCGAAAACCGTTTCATCCGTGAGTAATGTTTGGAAAAATGCGAAAGGGTTTCTCTCTTCAGATTATACAGGGTAGGACGTGAGATCTCTTAGGAATATTTGTTAAGCTATGTCCACACATAGTCGATGGCCGTCGATAAACGTCAACTGAAACCGTCCACACTGCCCCGACAACATTTTAGAATCACCTTGTAGATTGAAGGCCGTTGACCATGCGTGGACACAG
>NW_007412565.1:0-612 GCF_000475195.1 Diaphorina citri
ATAAAAATAAAAAGAGGTACAGGTAAATCAATTGTATGGACGTAGGAATGAGTCCTGAAAAGGTTTATTATAAAAAAAAGTTCAGGTTTATTGTAAAAAAAAACTGCTGTCGAACTTTTTTTTCCAATAGGTTTGATAGGACTGTACCTAACTGCTGTGGTCTTATCCTTGGAAAGCGAAAAGAAGAGGAAGACAGGATAGGAGAAAGCCAGCCGTTCCGAGAACGAACCTTATCTGTTAAGGATAAACCCAGGAACCTGAACTTTATCCTAAACATATGAAATCGAAGAGAGAACTGTTTAGGATAAACCAAGGACCCCGAACTTTATCCTAAACATATAAGGTTATTTCGCGGAACAGCTGGCTCATCCTTCTCTTTGATTTCGGGACAGTAAAACCTCTCTTAGTCTAAATCTAATAATCGAACATTTATTATTATTTTTAATCTGTACCTCTTTTTATTTTTATTTTCTACTGATTCTCTTTTGATTTCTCTTTTTTTTTCCATTTTATGCGAATTATTAACAGAGAGAGAGAGAGAGAGACATAGATAGAGAGAGAAAGAGAGAGAGAGAGTTGAAAGTATCGGGTGATGGTAGAGTAATTATTTAT
>NW_007412566.1:0-612 GCF_000475195.1 Diaphorina citri
TTTTGAGACCGGAACCAAAAATTTCACTCGTCACATCATTTTAACGTTGGGTTTGGGTGTAGGCCAGCCATCCTGTAGAAGGATTGGAAAGATACATAGAGGAAATCAAATATAGCAGGTACCTATGATTCATCCAGATGAATATGGCAGCAAGGAGTCATCGACCCAAAATGAAAGAACCAATCAGAATGCGAGAACTCCTTGAGTTAATTGAACAATGTTCCGAATTTTGACTGAAAACAGGTTAATCAAACCTTCATGAGGATTCTTTTCCTATTTTTTATTACGACGGTAAAACATTAAAGAACCCACCAAATCGGAGGAAAAGAATAATTTGGTGCCGGGGCAATCTTTAGGTTCCAATTGGTTGACTTTCCATTCTTTGAAGCCATTGTCGTACTTTTCCTGCTTAATTTTTCGGTCATTTATATTTTTACTGCTGGGTGATGTTGCTCACGATTATAGCTATAGAATTATTTGGTAGTTTTCCAATATGGTCACATCAGGAACATTTGACGCACTTTTAATCGGAATGATGATTGATCAGTCACTGATTGGACATTAATGAGTTAATGTTTCATTGAAAAACAGCGTTATCTCGAACATATTTCA
>NW_007412567.1:0-612 GCF_000475195.1 Diaphorina citri
CAACAACCAACCCTGTCCAAACAGCAAATCATGCAACAGCAGCAAGCAGCTCAAGCAGCAGTAAGTATACTTGATTATTTGTATTATAACTTGACAGTTTTTCTTTTCTTTGTAGGTTTTATTCAATAGAATTTAGAGGAATCGACATTTTATATTGAAGTAAGATTACAGCATCCAAATATGTGGCTATCGTTTCCCTCTCAGGCTTTTCTTCTGCAGGTATTATAAAATATTGTGTCTTCATTGTGTTTCAGGCAAATCAAGCAGCAGCCGCAAACAGCCAAACTATATTGACGTAAGATTACAGCATCCAAATATGTGGCTATCGTTTCTCTCTCAGGCTTTTCTTCTGCAGGTATTATAAAATATTGTGTCTTCATTGTGTTTCAGGCAAATCAAGCAGCAGCCGCAAACAGCCAAAAGCGTGCCAGAACTCGTATCACAGACGATCAATTAAAAATATTGAGAGCTCATTTTGACATTAATAACTCACCTTCTGAAGATGCTATCAATGAAATGGCTTCTCAGAGTGGTTTACCTCCAAAAGTTATCAAACATTGGTTCCGCAATACTCTATTCAAAGAAAGACAAAGAAATAAGGATTCACCATAC
>NW_007412568.1:0-612 GCF_000475195.1 Diaphorina citri
CGTATTGGGCAAACAGTTCCATTCCTATGATAGCGAAGAAGTAGTACAGAACCAACATAACAACACCAGCCGATCTAAGAACAAACAAACAGATATTTTTATTTCTCAATTTCCTTTAGCCTTAAGATACATATGGTACCCTGAGATAAATGTGAGAAATCACATTGATCTCAGGTACTATAACCTAACCTCTTCTGGGCTTTCAAGATAGCAACGAGAGTCCATGATAAAGTAAGTCTAATTAATGTATTGACCGTTGCAATGAACTCTCGAGAATACGTAAGATTCATACTATAACCCTTGTGCAAAACAATACAAGCACATATTGTTAACGGACTAAGTGCGAAAGAGCCCCTGCTTACGATCTCATGATAAAGTCGTTTCTTTCAAGGTCTAATGGAGGGATTTTTTTTTTCTTCTTCTTCTGCTTCTTTTGAAGAGGTTTCATAGAGGGAACTGTAACAACGGAGGTCTTTATAGTCCCGAAATCGAGAAGATAAAGAAAACAGGATAGAAGAAAGCCAGCCTTTCCGAAAACGAACATTATCTAATGAGAGACATACTACGGGATGGGCATGCTACGACCCAGACCACATGTGTCTAATGTAGCCG
>NW_007412569.1:0-612 GCF_000475195.1 Diaphorina citri
GCTCAACAAGCTAGGACAGCTTATCAAGCTACAGACCCTAACATGAAGCAAAGGCAATGAGCATACATTTGCTACAGTTTAATATCTTCATAGGCATTTCAGGATATGGTAATGTAAAACTGGGAGATTATGAAAGTTGAAATTAAGGGGTCAAAAATCCATGATACCTAGAGGAGTGATTAGTTCAAAGAGGAGACATTTTCCTCCACCAGAATGAGGGTTAAGGTAGGAGAGGCATTCCTATAATACTTGGGTTGAATGGATCAAATTTGTGCAAAATTTGGACTAAATCCAAAGTACTTAACTGTGGCTGACATGCTGACAATAGTTCAAATCCCTTCATGGTAGCTAGGTACAGTACCTACCTTACCTAACGATTTTCACTCTTCTAAAATCGACCGAACAACTCACAACTTGGTGATAACGTTGATATTTTGGGTACTTTACTTACCGTTTTATCCTTTGATATGTTGTCGATTACATGGGGTACCGTTTTGTCCTTTGATTTGTTGTCGATTACATGTCGATAGTCGGTTACATGGGGTAGCGGTAGACTTTTGATAATCCTTTAAAAGGCACTATAGTTAAAAGAAAAACTTGAACTTGATTTAA
>NW_007412570.1:0-612 GCF_000475195.1 Diaphorina citri
ACATAATGTTATCTATATCGTAAAATCGATAAAGTTTATGGCTTTTTGGTCTTACTACATGGGTAGAAAAGTACTTAGGGCAAATTTTTCAGAAATTATTAAATTAATTTTTTTACGGGCGATATTTTTGGCCATAAAAAGCGGCTCATTAATTCGAAGTACTTTTGTTGAATACAAAAAAAAATGCTTTTTTAATTCAATTAATTTTTAAATGCAATAAAGTTTGCAATAAAAATATGAAATTCAATTTCAATTTCAGTTATGCACTTCAAAATCTTCAGATAAGGTAAGTAATAATTTTTGCTCTTATTGAGGTAGGTATGTTAATATTTTTAATGCTTCAGCAATGTATTTAATATACTTTAGTTAGGTACCTTATTAATTTTCATTACTTCAGTTATCAAGGTATCAAAATTCTTTTAATTTTGAGCTATAAGCTATGACTCGAATCGGTACGCCAGCCTAGTCAGCTTAGTTGATAGTGCGTCTGCCTTGTAAGCGCTAGGCCGCGGATTCGATTCCCGCCCAGGGCAAATTTTATCCTGATGGTATAATGTTTGTTCTCGGAACGGCTGGCTTTCTCCTATCCTGTCTTCCTTCTCTCTTCGATTT
>NW_007412571.1:0-612 GCF_000475195.1 Diaphorina citri
GAAAAACAAGAAGTAAAAAAGGGGGAAAAAAGAAAAATTGAATGGGAAAAAGGGGACAAAAAACAAGGAAAGGAGGGGGGGAAACAAGGTAAGGAGGGGAAAAAAGAGAAAGGAGGGGAGAATATAAGAAAGGGAGACAGACTCTTGTCCCCCGGGAAGCTCGGGGTTTCAATACTTTCAATTGTTTTAGTTCCAGGTTTTTGTCAGTGGCGTATGCTGCATTGAAAATAGAGAATAGAATAGAATAGAATATACAAACCTTGTTTATCCTGTTCAAATAGGACTGAAAAGTCCCTTTACGCCAGAGAAGCACCGCCTCTTTTAATATCTTTCTCTGTACGTTTTTTTCCACTCCCCATTCAGTAATCTCAACTGTTACTGCTAAGGTCAGCCACTTACTATCAGGTAGACCTGACAGGCGGACCTAATCAGATATAGGTACCTGATAGTGAGTGGCTGGCCTAAGCTCTTATTGTCCCTATCCCTTTATCAAATCTCTCTCTCTCTCTCTCTCTCTCTCTCCTCACTATCTCTCTCTCTCAACAAAATTTGCACCACCATTTTCGTGATCCTGGTAAAAAGACCTTTAATTTGATATATAGGTCGACCAGG
>NW_007412572.1:0-612 GCF_000475195.1 Diaphorina citri
CAAATATTGCAGGTTATTGCAGAAGAAACGACCAACAAAGGTCCAAAAAAGCAAATTGGCATAAAACAATTATTTTCGTAGATAAATCAGGACAACCTGCTGGTCGTAATATCGCTCTTACAATTACTAGCTTTTCGCTTTTACTATTATACTACTTACTACTATTACCTACTAACTTTTATCTAGAAGGATCGAAGCGGGGGTGGGGTATATTTTGGCGCCTTGGGCTCACACGAACAACATCCCGGAAAAAATGACCCTTGAGTGACTCTGACTAGACTGGGTGTTGGCAAAATTATGTCACCAGCAGACGGTGGTTGATTTGATTTGGTAGTGCCCATATGAATTTCCCTGAAGAATTAGAAAAGGTTAAGTGCAAAGGGCGTTCGGAAAATTTTGTAAACCAAATATCAGCCTAAGAGCGACCACCCTAGGGCCAATATAACGACTGACGAAAAACGCCGACCCCGTCTGAGCACGGGAAAGGCGAAGAAAAAGGATTTGCGCCCATAGGAGGGGCGACTACCCTTTCAGATACTTTTTACTTTCCTTATCCTATAGGAAGGAAAGTAATGTAATCGGGTCAAATTTTCGATGGTCAGTTTTTAGTGC
>NW_007412573.1:0-612 GCF_000475195.1 Diaphorina citri
AGGTACTGATTTTCTCTAATCACGATCGAATAAACTACGGGCTAAAAAATTCCCGGAGGGACGGACCCAGCTTGTTCTATCTCCTCCCCCTCCTTTTCCCTTTATTCCTTTACCTTCTTTTCAACTTCTCATGTTCCCACCATTCCTGTAGCCTTCATTCCACTAACTCCTTTCTTTTCCTCATCTTCTTCTTTGTCCTCTCCTTTTCCTACTATTCTCCATTTTCCTTTGTTTTCTTCTCTTTCTCCAAAACATATTCCCCCTTTGTCCCCTTATCATCACAGCTTTCCTCTTCCTCTCTCATTTTCCTCTCCCATCTTTATTTCTTCGTATTCTTCCTCACCCTACTCCTTCATTTTTCCAATTCTCTTCCCCCTTGCCATCATACTGCTCCTCGTCATCTTTTCATATTTTCAATTTCATAAATCTCTTGCAAATTGAAATATGAAAAAACAGGCAGTAACAGTATAACCTCATCTCGAAGGCCTCCTCCTCCTCCTCCTCCTCCTCTTCCTCCTCCTCTTCCTCCTCCTCCTCTTTCTCTTTTCACTTCCAGTTCACCTCCTCCTCTTTGTTCTTCTTCTCTTTCTATTTCCTCTCCATTTCATATCT
>NW_007412574.1:0-612 GCF_000475195.1 Diaphorina citri
TATTATGCCTACACATATTAACACTCATTTTCTTCGAGTTTTTTTTTTATATATACGAAATTCGAAACATCGACACATTAATATGTATTTCAATTCCACATTCGTTACTCAGTTCATGAATACCTACATACATGTTTTCCCCTTGGGTTGAGACTTTGGATTGACATCCAGTATTTCATTAATAGTAGAAAATTATAGCCTTATATAATGAACATTCAAATTTCATCATTTTGAAGTATTTGAACATAGAAATTGTCATTTTTTGATTATTCGATTGATAGCTTCAGTTTGAAATCAAGATTTTGATCGTTTATTTTGGACTATTTTTTTTTCGTGACTTCAAAAGTATTTGGGCCTAAATGAAACCACCACATAACTGTGGTATAATTATGTAGTATGACACTCTGCTTGCAACACTGTGAAACAGGTACATAATGTCTGTTTCACGAACACGGGAAACAAAGCAAATGAAACAGTTTGCTTCCTCATGTAAATTCTCGGTACTGAATTAAACCAACCTAAAGCAAAAGAATTGAATTCCCTAAAAGTACTCTAGTACTTAAAGGGATTTATTCCAAAAGAACATTTTATTGTTAATGTGACATAAAATAA
>NW_007412575.1:0-612 GCF_000475195.1 Diaphorina citri
CCCCCCCCGGGGCAGATTTTATCCCAAACAGATAAGGTTCGTTCTCTTAACGACTGGCTTTCTCCTATTCTGTATTCCTTCTCTCTTCGCTTTCGGGACGATAAGATCTCCGTTTTTAGTCCGTCCTTCCTTTATTATTACAATAGTAATAAAAAGGTATAAGGGACGGACTATGTAATTGTATTACTTTTATTTCTCTCCTCTTCTTACAAAAATGAAAATACAGGCTTATTCTCTCCCCTTGCTTCCCTCCCGCACTGCCCCCTCCCGGTCAACAAGCCGGGAGAGAAACAGAAATGAAAATAATAATCTTGTAAATTTTGACAGGTTCACAAAATATACGTACTAATCAATTGTGCCCGCAGCCAGAGTTTTGGATGAACCTATACATAGCCTGGTGTTCTAACTACAGTAGAACCTCGATTATATCAACTAATTGGGACCGAGGGTAGTTGATATTATCGAGGTTCTGTATAAAAGTTGATATAATCGAAATTCCGTATAAAACAATGAAAATAGGGCCAAATTTAGTGATACAAAATAACAAAATGGGGAAGAAATACCCTTTTATTTTTAAATTAAATAAAACAAACTAATAAACAAACAAAAAAC
>NW_007412576.1:0-612 GCF_000475195.1 Diaphorina citri
AACACGTTTTGAGGTCCCTTAGTTTGGCCTGTGCAAATAAGCCTGCGTTCACACGCTACGATTCACTTTGCGCAAACCGGCTTGCACACGCCAGTCTGTGCAAATGGCTTGAGCGTGTAAACCCACCTTTACACTTTCTTCTTTTGCTTTGCCCACCTTTACACTCTTCTTCTTTTTCTTCGTCTTTTCCCGTGTTCAGACGGGGTCGGCGTTTTTCGTCAGCCTTTCAATCAGCAACAATTTACACTAAACTTGTAAAATAGGTACTTTTTCATTCTTTGCTGATATTAGGGCACAGATTATATGAACGCCCCTGCTCACACAAGAAGTAAAGTACCTCAAGATGCAGTGGTTGACAAGTTGGTGAGATTAATGTATGTAAATATGTCGCAGGTCATATTGCAGTCTGTGAATATAGACATTCCTAATACATAGGACATTCCTAATAGGTCCTTATGTTAACTATGCTATTCGCCTTCATTATGCTATTCTCTAACTGGGATCTTTATCCTTATGCTATTCGGTAACCTATTGGTATGTACTTATGTTATTCACACTAACCTTGTCTGCGTGTTTCAGTGTTGAGGATCATTGGTTTGGAATCTGTTTGGT
>NW_007412577.1:0-612 GCF_000475195.1 Diaphorina citri
CCATTATTCTCCTCGAAATTTCCTCCGTCAATCTACAAGCAATGTGGCCACCCTCCACGTATCTATAAGATAATATCAACAATTTTTGCACTGTTAACTTACGTGACGATAATTGAAACGTAAGACGAAAACTCGTACACATGCGCAGAAACGTTACTTCAAGCTGCTGGGATCATAGTAGAACGACATAAATATGAGAGTTTTTACACTGCTAACTTACGTGACGATAATTGAAACGTAAGACCCAAGTTGACCAGTTTTCGTCAAAAGAGTTGCAAAAGCTCGCTATTATAGTTATTTGACGAAAACGCATGTACATGAGCAGAAACAAGTTTCACTCTTTCAGATAACCATTAAGGAGCGCGGTAGAGCTCCGCCCGGCAAGTCAAGAGAGTTTGACCGCACTACTAGAAATAATATACGCCATAGAGATTGAAATAATTAAGTGGTCTGAGGCAGCAAGTGTGGAGGCAGCAAGTGTGGAGGCAGCAAGAATAATTAAAAAAAAAAGTCACATAAGAGAAGAGCTCCTTTAGGAGAACGCAGGGTTCCCACATGTTTCCGGCTTGTAGATGTGATGAGAATATAATGGATGTCTGAGAAACAACGAGG
>NW_007412578.1:0-398 GCF_000475195.1 Diaphorina citri
TTATCGCAAAAGATTCCCTAAAGCAAAAAAAGCTTTTTTTTTGCTTTGGAAAAATATTAAATTTATTGTTCCCAATAAATATAAATTATGTTCTAATAGTCTGGCTGGGGGACATTAAACAGGGAGTAGACCAGCTTAGTGTGGTTGGGGTACTATAAACAGGGAGTATACCAGCCTGAATTTCCCTTGCTAAAGAAATAGCCAAGGTTGAGGGGGAAGGGCATCCACTCGTAAAATTTGTAGCCAAAACCAAATGTCAGCCCAAAGCGATCACCCTAAATAGGGCAGATTGAGAGGCTGACGAAAAACGCCGACCCCGTCTGTACATGGGAATAGGTGAAGAAAAAGAAGAAGAAGAAGAAGAAGAAGAAGAAGAAGAAGAAGAAGAAGAAGAAGAA
>NW_007412579.1:0-612 GCF_000475195.1 Diaphorina citri
CTGTCAACAGGCACAAATATCCATTTGTCTGATGTACTTAGATTTAATATTATTATCTTTTCTTTTTCATGTTATTATGTTAATTTTAGTCCATTATTATTTATTAATTTCATTATATGTACCTACATATTTGTTTTTAACAAGTAAAAAGTATGCCTATATAATAGCTACCTAGCCAGATTTTGACGGTATTACATTCAAATCCAAACATGATATTTCCGTGTATGCCGGTAAATCTTCTTCTTTGATGTTAGGCATTTGTGTTGCCCAATCTACGCTCAATCAATTCCTATAATCTAGATGATCTGTACTGTACCTGTACACACTGAATCAATGATGAATATACTTCAAGGCCTTCAAGACCAAACTCACTGACACTTCAAGGAATGGACTTTAAGTCCTCACTGACTTACCGGCTGATACTTAAAGATTTCAACCCATTGACTTACTGATGTCTATGTACCTACTTCAAGGACTTTGAAACTTGAAGCCTTCACTCACTGACAAGGAATTTTAAACTTCAAGCCCGATCTCACCAACTTAGTGACTGATACCTCAAGACTTCAACCTGAAAATCACTGACCGATATCTCAAGGGTTTTGAAACTTCAAG
>NW_007412580.1:0-612 GCF_000475195.1 Diaphorina citri
CGGTTGAACTCGATGTTCACCTGGTGAACGGAAAGTAGCCGTATTTTATTATTCCTCTCTGTGGCCATTTTTCAACTTAAACACCCTGGCTGCCAAAGCATATTCCACACCCTCTGTTTATCCACAGATATCCATGTAAAACATCTACCTTAACATGACAGACAGACTCTTTAATTCTTGGAATTTTTTCGGCAAAAAGTGTCGAAATTTCACTCAGAGGCCCTCTTTCAGATAACCATTGAAAACACATAAGTAGCCTATGGCAGCAAGTGTGAACGTCCAAAGCGGAATCTCTTTGGTTCAGTTATGTTGAATCTAAAAAAAAGTCACATAGTAAAATACAGTTCTACTGAGGTCTTAAGCTTTGTCCACACATAGGCGACGGCCGTTGACTGTTGTCGACAAAAACCGTCCACACTGCCTCGAACCCATAGGTAAATACTGCTCTTAAAATGCTGAAAACTGTATTTTCTTACCTGGTTAAATGGTTTCAGCTTTGAACTCAGGAACAACTCCACTATGAGACACCCCAGGAGGAGCATTTCTTTGAGTCGATATTTGGCTATTTGTTTAACACTCAGTTCCATAGGGTCTGGATCACCATCCTTTTCC
>NW_007412581.1:0-612 GCF_000475195.1 Diaphorina citri
TTTTTTTTTTTTTTTTTTTTTTTTTTTTTTTTTTTTAAAGTTTCCATTTATACTAACTTGATCGACAAAAAACTCAGAACATACATTTTTCTTATAAATGGTATACCCATCCGTATAAGCAGAGCTTGTGCCACTGGGTAAGTAGGTATGCGGTTTGTGGACCAAGTTTTAAACTTCACAACAAAGAACACTAATAACACAAAATAATAATAATAATAATAACACTATAACCATTCCGGCAGTCCGAGTCCGGGGAATGATACTTTTAAATCGAGGGCCAGTTGAAACCTTTCTACAGATACGTTTCTATAAATATAAATACGGCTCCTAGAAGGGATTCGAACCCACGACCTGGACGAAAATGGAGAAGTAGCGAATTGAAGAGTGATAATAATATTATATATGTTTATTTATTGTTTATTTGAATGATGTACAAAAGTTGAAATGATCGTTGTTGCTTCCTTAGAGTATAATATTGATAGGAGTAAGTAATAAGGGAGGACTCACCAGAGGAATTTCACACACATAAACATAAACACTCAACAACTCACACACTTCGACTGCCACGAATCATGGGTCTGTCACATCCAAGAGCTCCCAGAACTGCTGACA
>NW_007412582.1:0-612 GCF_000475195.1 Diaphorina citri
CGCTGTGTGATTTCGTGACTACAGAAAGAATTAAAGTGATTGAGCTATCAAAAATACACGGAAAATGCCCTTTCAAAGAACAACTCATGATGAATGTGAACCGTAACCAGTGAAACCAGTCTACTGATTCGACTCAAACAATCAACTGATTCGACTCTCAAAAACACAACTCGAAAGGAAGTACAAAATCAAAGTGCCAAAGTTCTTCTGGATAGAAAACCTAACTTTGGTCAACTTGTTCCCTTTAGTGAACTCTTTTTTTTATACTTTTGTGGGCAGTTTTTGTGTAGAATTTTGTGAAGTTTTTTTTTTCCAGACTTTTGGGGACAATTTTCGCAGAATCTTGTAGACTCCATTAGCGTAGAGAAAATTCCACGTATTAAGAGCAATTTCCAAAATAATCTAATCATTAAAAATCAGATAGATATTGGTTGAAATAAAACCCGTAGCAATATCCCCCTCACAGCAAGTAGTTTCCCAACGGATTCAAACGCGGCCTAAAACGTGTCATTCTTTACTCCTCCAACATTCTCTTCTAACTGTAAACTTTTTATATTTAAGATTAAAACGGCTAAAACCAAAACAATTCACCACAAATAGATGTAAAGTAAA
>NW_007412583.1:0-612 GCF_000475195.1 Diaphorina citri
CACCTATTCAGGGGTTTCAAATGAAAGGACACCTATTCAGGGATTTCAAAATGAAAGTACACCTATTCAGGGATTTCAAAATGAAAGGACACCTATTCAGGGATTTCAAAATGAAAGGACACCTATTCAGGGATTTCAAAATGAAAAGACAACTTTTTAGGGTCTTGACGGAGGACTCAGTATAGAGGACCTTTTTAGGGGTACCTACCAAAATGAAAGGACACCTATTCTAGTTGCAAAGACTGAAGACATCTAAGAAAGTTATTTTGTTTGGTGCTAATTTTATCATTTCTTCTAACCCTCTCGTCTGGTTTATCCTGGAAGAACCAAGCTTACCAATCCGTCTTACTGGAAGGTTTAGGGTCCTTATCTTACGAGAAACTTAAAGGTTATAGATAGAGACGATCAATGGTTACTTTGTGTTTGAACAAACTTTTTTTACCCACTCAAGACTTAGCTCTCGATAAACAACGCTAATTCTTAACCTATTTCACTCGTGGTTCGAGATCACAAAACTCAAACTTCTTGTATATCATCCAAGTTCTGGTCCCAACTCACCTTGTCTTGATTTCCCACAGTACTCCTCCTGGGTGAAGACGGGGACAAGAAGCC
>NW_007412584.1:0-612 GCF_000475195.1 Diaphorina citri
TATCCCAAGTGCTTCTTCTTGCTTTCGATTTACAGGGTAAAGGTTATATCCTTTAACTTTCTCCAACTTTGTTTGAAACAAGACCTATCCATCTTCGAAGAGTCGACTTAAGTGATTAGTTAAACGAGAAAAAATAAAATTAGACAAGCTGATGACAGCTAAGTCTGAAAGAACTCGTGTAGTACCCTTGGGTCTTGCCTGAATTGGATATGTTTTGAAAATCTTACTCCTTGTAATCATGTAATCAAAGATAATAATTATGTAAGAAAAGAGCAATACGAGGCAATAGGTCCCTAGGTTGTACCTATATATCTATTATTTGAAAGATTAGACCATTAGTAGATAGAATTGATATTGGAGCTCTTTACCTACAGTGAACCAAGTTACATACAGTAGCATCGTCGCTTTTGTAAAAATTAAACTAGATAAAGCAATGCATTATAAGTGGGTAAGAACTAGACAGTCTCATTTTTTGCGGACTTATCAGAATGAGTCTTATTGAAACGTGGACACAATTTAAAGAATAACATACTTCGACAAAGAGGACCCATGTTTCTGGAGGAGTATTGTGAAAATTGCGAAGAAAAAATATCCCAAACGTAAAAGTAATAA
>NW_007412585.1:0-612 GCF_000475195.1 Diaphorina citri
CAGTACTGTGTTCGACGAAGGTCACATTGCACAATCACATAAGGCCGGGGCCACAAGCGGAGTTTGAACTCGAATACTCGATTTAAGTTTAACTCTTGAATCAAGCAAACTAATTTCAAATTGTTCTGCAAATCATATTACTCAATCCAAGAGTTATAAATAGAGTCCTGGTCAATTAGGCAGGACTCTTTTTCTTACCTCATATTATGGCCTAAGGAAGAACTTTTTAGTCCAGGGAAAATCCTTCTCAGCATTAATGGCCAATCTTTCCACTGAGAGTTAACACAGTGTCGAGGGTTTTCTCTGACGTCACCCATTTGATTTACAAAGGCCAGTATTTCAAACTCCGTATTAACTGAAAACTCTCTGTAGTACGATGAGGCATTTAAAGGGCTAATCCTACTGTGTAAACTGTAAACTTTTCCATATTGTTTTCTTTCTTGTTCTTTTTTACATTCAATTTATTTTTTAATTATTTTTTAATTTACTGAAGAAAATTAAACAAACTACCAGATACAGATATGGGTAACTATGCTGTGTAAAAAACAGTTGAACAAGTATGTAGCACGGGAAAGTTTCTTACTAGTTTTTGTGTTAGTGGATTTTGGTGCT
>NW_007412586.1:0-612 GCF_000475195.1 Diaphorina citri
TGTTAAAACTCGACGCCTTAAATTGTATAAATAAAATGTCTTAAAAAAAAGACCTCAATATTTTGAAACTTGAACATCTGTAAACATAAATATTATGTACCTACACAGATTCACACGATCACACATTTTCTGTAGCTTCATGAAATCGACAAGAATTTTATTAGGTAGTTAGGTACCCATTACCCATATTATGAATTATAAAAATAGTAGGTATATTATAAAAATATCAAAATAAAATGGAGAAAAAAGGCCCCTGACAACCCCCGGGGCGAATTGGGATCACAGATCCTTTTCCTCTCAAATTCCCTCATGCCCCCCCACAGGGAAAGGGGATCAAAGCCTCTTTTCCCTCTCAAATTCGGGGCACCTTAAACCAACAAAAAAACACCGCAACTATTACTCCTACTCCGTAAAGGGACTTGTCAGTCCTATACTGGCAGTATAAAGGTATACACACGGTGTACTGTTCTATTCTAGTATATGTATATGTATTGTATTGTATATTCTATTCAGAAGTGTCAAATGTCTTGTTTAGTGTAAACAAACTAATTGTTGGGGGTGAGAAAGGCCCCCAAATTGGGCACCGAAATATCCAAATTGGGTTCTATGAAT
>NW_007412587.1:0-612 GCF_000475195.1 Diaphorina citri
CTAAAAATTTCACGATTCTAAGCAATGTACAGACAAATCTACAATTTTATTTATATATAGATAGATAGATAGATAGATAGATAAAATCGTTGCGGAGAGATTCTAAGATGGAAATCCTTGCATACAACTGAGGACTGAGGGTCATCCGGCCATTATCATACTGATCTTATATTAACTACCTACATCTAAGTATTACCAACTCCCCGGGCCGGGTTTATCATCTCATACGGATACCTACATGTTATATCTCTGAGAATGCTTGGATAGTGTTCCAGCCTAGAGATGGGGATCGATCTCCGATTTAATCGAAGATCGATTTTTTTTTGCAAAAAAATCGATCGGTTTTTGAATCGATCTTTTGCCCTTGAATCGAGATCGATTAATCGAAATTTGAAGAGAGATCGAGTTTTCGATCTTTTTTTTCATATAAGAGGTATAAAAAAAAATCTAATAAAAAAAAATCCCCGGCAAAAAAGCGAATTTACCACCGAACACGTTCCCATCTGAAGATAGATGCATTTTTAGTCCGTCCTACCTTTATTACAATAGTAATAAAAGGTATAAGGGACGGACTATTGTATTCGCTTCGGTGTCGTCGGTCGGTCGGTCGGT
>NW_007412588.1:0-612 GCF_000475195.1 Diaphorina citri
AATAATAATAGCGTTCCGTGCGCTCCTTTTCTCATTTCTGCACAGATGTGAGTTATGGGCGAGAAATTAATCTTCCAACAGTTTGAAATATATTTCGTTAGAGGAGGAGGAGGAGAAGAAGAAGGAGAAGAAGAAAAAGAAGATGAAGAAGGAGGAGAAGAAGAAGAAGAAGGAGGAGGAAAAGAAGAAGGAGGAGGAGAAGGTAGTGTAAGAAAGAGAATGAAGAAATCAGAGAGGGAGAGAGAGGTAATGTAATGAGAAGATGGAGAAAAAGAGGGGAGTCGACAGAGTGAAAGGAGGAGAGAAGGGATAGAGATAAAGAAGAAGAAAAAGGAAAATTCAGAAAAGAAGAGGAAAGAAAGAAAAGATCTAGAGGGGATGAGAAAAAGAGAAGAGAGGGGAGTAGGACGAGAGAAGAAGGAGGTGTAATAAGAAGAAAAGTGTATGGAAAAGGAAGAAGAGGAAGAGGAGAAGAAGGTGGAAGGAGGAGGGAGATGTAATTAATTTTTACAGAATGGATATTACACATTTCGACGAAATATTTGTAAGGATAAAGTTTGCTATTTCAGGGCTGAAATGAGGGGGATTGAGTGGGGTATGAAGAGAGAATGA
>NW_007412589.1:0-612 GCF_000475195.1 Diaphorina citri
ATTTTATTGGAGCAAGATACAAGACTGGGAAATCAGAAAGTCACATTCAGAATATGAGCTGGCCAAAACCAACCCAAAATGTATACTACAAATAGAATGTGAATAGAATAGAATATGAATAGAATAGAATATACCTTGTTTATCCTGCCCGAATAGGACTGAAAAGTCCCTTTACCCCAGCAGTCTAAACAAGGTCTCGTGTATTTACTCATCCATCCCTTGATGTTCAAAAGTGAAGCTTTTGCAGATAAAAGACAGAAAGACCGAGAGGAAACATGGACCCCCTCACATCCAGCACTGCTCAAGAAGACAATTACATTCAAAAGTTAGCTCTCAACTGCTGTCACCATCGTCTTGTAGTTTTTGTCCAATTATATTAGCTAGGTACCTCACAATATCTAACTCTAACTACACTAACTATTGTTTCTTTAGTTTTCCCCAGTGACGTATGGTGGGGGTTTCAAAAGGGGAAGAAGTATAAACCCATTTATGGTATACGCGTTTATTTATTATTATTATTTAAGAGGTTTGATGGAGGGAACTGTAACTGCTAAGTTCTTATCGTCCCGAAATCGAAGAGAGAAGGAAGACAGGATAGGAGAAAGCCAGCCA
>NW_007412590.1:0-611 GCF_000475195.1 Diaphorina citri
ATGAAAGTTATTTGACAGAGTGATAAGGTTGAAAACGATTGGATGGCTGATTCCTGGGGACACAATTTGGGATTTAATATTTAATCCCTTGCTTCAACTTTGGGTCTTTCATAGCCAGATAGACTTTAAAGGTTAGTTTAAGTCTCTTGAATTCATAAATGTGACTGGAAAATCAGCTGATATGAACCCAAAATGTAAAACTTAATCATAATGCTTCACGAATAAAATAGTCATTATAATCAATGTACGTCTGGATACAGGTACCTATGTACATGTAGGTTATAGGAAGACCAAGACCATGATTAATTTCTTAGATCAAGTTCAACCAATTATCAATTCTTTCATACTCACGCTTTCACATAGATGTCGCTCATTCAGGGCCCGCGAATCGTAAGGGTCTGAGGGATATTCAGGTACATAATTATGTCGTTGTACCCTACTTCCTGAGACGGACTTGATCGTAGTCCCATTCAGGTACCCTCAATTAGTATTCATAGGATGAGGAACCCCAAGGCAATAGAACGTCGAATGTACTGCAAAACTGGTAAAGTTATTGAGTCTTTGATAATGTAGGTAGGTACATATTTTATTTAGGCTGGTGTTACTGAATA
>NW_007412591.1:0-611 GCF_000475195.1 Diaphorina citri
GAGAGAGAGAGAGAGAGCGGGAGAGGGAGGAAGACTGTCTGAATATTGGAAGTTCTTAATAATATTAGTATCGATTATCGAAACAAACAAGGACAGGAGATGTACAATAGGGGAATCCTAAGGTAAGACAGAGATAGAGAGAAAAGGAAGGGAGAGAGAGAGAATGCTTTTTTGAATAATATGATTGAGGGAGAGTGAGAGCGACGGAAGAAAAAAGGGGTAAGGAATAATTCTCGTAAATATACAAGAGAGAGAGAGAGAGAGAGAGAGAGCTTTCTCTCTTTTTTTTTTCTCCGTGAGTGATTAAGCTTACGAGGGAGTATCGAAACTTTCTCTCTCTCTCTCATTCTAATTTCACCCATACTCTCAATAATTCCAATTCCCCCTCTCTCTCTCTTGGGCTTGACAATTAGACAGATACTAAGTCTTTCTCTTTCTCACTCCTAATGATTCACCCTCTTTTAGAATTTCTCTCCTCTCTCTCTCCCATATTATAAGCCCATCTTTACTTTCCAATATACGAAAAACCCTTTTTCCTGTCTCTCCTTCCCTCCTCTCTCTCTCTCTCATTGATGTCATTTTGTTCTTACCCCTATCGATTGATTTCGTTT
>NW_007412592.1:0-611 GCF_000475195.1 Diaphorina citri
TTATTATAAGTATTACCTACCTATAGTCTCCATTATCCTGTGGTTGCATTGAACAGGTAAAGTTTTTCTCGACGTATCTAAGTGCCTGGGACAGGAATTTTGTGGGATAGTTTCAAACAACACTGGTGTTAGACACTATTGAGCGTGGTGTGTGCCTGGATGGGTGACTGACTGGAGCCTGCATCTTCACTTCTCTAGAGATTCCTCATCTCAAAAGAGATCAACTGATAAGAACTAATAATAATAATGATGAGATTAGTGGAGTTTGCCTTAATCTTATAGAATAGGCATCTTCGTAAATTTTTACTCCCTTTTTTTGAGATCCTGTGTAAATATAATTTTAATTTTCTGCCTACTTCTCTTTATAGAATAGGCATCTTCGTAAATTTTTACTCCCTTTTTTGAGATCCTGTGTAAATATAATTTTAATTTTCTGCCTACTTCTCTAAGACCTGTCAACAAAGGAAAATATTTACATTTTTCCTTGGAATTTTACGTACCTTTATTTTTATGTCGTTACCGTCACAAATTTCCACACAAAAGAAAAATATTTACATTTTTCCTTGGAATTTTACGTACCTTTATTTTTATGTCGTTACCGTCACAAATTT
>NW_007412593.1:0-611 GCF_000475195.1 Diaphorina citri
AATAATAATAATAATAATAATAATAATAATAATAATAAAAAAACATGTCGTCCTATAGAAAACTGAGAGAGGATATGCGTCCTTCATAGTCCCTCAGGATTTAAAAATAGAAACTATTAGAATTCTAGAACATCGATCTATTAGCGAAAACCTCCGAGCTGCATATACAAATGTAGAAATGGAACGAATTTAAATAGAAAATACAACAGTAGCGTGTCCGCCACGGAAGCTGGGGGCACCGTTTCCCTTCATAAAGGAGCCCCGACCCTAGCTCAGCCCCGACTTTAGAATAGCCCCAACCCTAGAATAGCCTCGACCCTAGCCTATAGCCTCTACCCTAGCCTAGCCTCTACCCTAGCCTAGCCCCAACCCTAGCTTACCCTCGACCCTAGCCTAGCTTCTACCAAGAGAAAATAAACAAACCATGCTAATCAAAAGCAGAGTACCTACTCAACGTTGAAAATAGGGAAATTGAGCCTAGAATTTTTTCTGTGAAAGTCGATGATTTTGTAAACATTTTCTCCTTGAAACTTCCTTTTGAAATATCACGCCAGGCCCTTATCCAGGGGGGCCGGGGGCAAGAGTCCAAACAGTAAAGTACAGCTCCAAAT
>NW_007412594.1:0-611 GCF_000475195.1 Diaphorina citri
TCAAAGCTATCTTGCCTTCGCAGGGGTTTCAACCATCTACAATAATTCAACAATCACTCCATTGTCCTCACAAGGTTGAGTATACCGCGAAATAGCTGTAAGTGATGATGGCAGACAATTACCCATCCGTATATGTACCAACCACGCAAGATGTTTCTGCTTTCTGGACGTCAATAATCCGAAAAGTCTGCATTCATAGTCATAAAACCGCCACCGCTCGCTCAAAGTATGTACAATGAGCTCTCAAAACACAAATTACAACACACTGATGAATGTTCATTATTGAGATGAGTTTTGTCGAGCAAATCAATTGAACTGTGTCGAGAGGGGTCATTTTCATTAAGAAATGTGGAGGAGCTTGTAATGAAGTTTCTTAATTATGTTGCCCTCATGCAAGAATGTAAATATTTATGGGACACTGTCATTAGGTTATGAAATACTCTTCAGAGTTGGACCATGAATCATGAGTGCAGTGCTGGTTTAGCAGTTAGGTTGCAAGATCATGAGAATTGATTTTAGCTACAATAGATACTTACTTTAGACCGTAGCGTAGGGTTGAAAAGCCTCTTTATTGAAACTTGGGATGATTTTTGAAGGGTGGCGGGCAGAAT
>NW_007412595.1:0-611 GCF_000475195.1 Diaphorina citri
AGCTTTTTACCAATGTATGCAAAATGTCTCTTGTAATGGGACTTATTTACACGCACAGTTCTGATTTGTCCCGTCTGTGCATATCCTTCTGTGCATATTACAGTTTTGGGGCATTTTATTGAGAAATGCAAAATCTCAACTCAATTTTTTCTAATTGAGAGTTCCAAATGATCATCATAAAAAAAGTTCACACAAAGTTATACTTTATAGTTAGACTAAATATCACAATTCGTATTCCTGGAAACTAATAAATGCTAGACGGATTGCACTTTTTCTACATCACAAGGTCTGCCATCTGCCTTGCTGTTATACTGATCAAGACACTTGCTTGGTAAACAGGAGGGCATGGGTTCAATCCCAGCCAAGGTATGGAATTTTATCCTCAATATAATTTGAGAGTTTGAAAATGTAATGTAAATGCAGTTTCTTTGTGTTATTATGTCACAACTTTGCTCACTGCAGCATTGTAGGATTTTCTCAATATCTCAATAATCCTAAAATCCAATATTTACCTACCATGTTGGCACCGGTCACTATGCGCATTTATATGTCATAGCTACTCATTTTCCTCACGAGGCTGAGTGGGCCCCGCAACAACCAGTCACGGAATC
>NW_007412596.1:0-406 GCF_000475195.1 Diaphorina citri
AAAGTGAACCATTCTTTTGCAAGAAAAACTTGGCAATTCAAATTATTCTCAAGGTTTTCTTCTTATTTTTCTGCTATATTTGTACAAGTAGTTTTTGAGGGCAAAATTTGATATGAGCATGAAATATGGTAAAGTTCTCATGGTTCTTTGCTTCTTTTTCCTGCTTTTGGTCATTTTCAAGACAAAATAACTAGGTACACATATGTATAGGTACTCGTATGTATGCTCTTACAATATTTGCTGAGTGTTAGGTATCTTTGGAATACCCAGCTATCTAGAAAACTTCGCTTGAACTTTAAATGCACTCCATAAAATTCAAACATTGCTGAAAAAAAAAAAAAAAAAAAAAAAAAAAAAAATCCCCCCACATAAAAAGGGTTCTTTGGGGTTGGGGTTTAGGGTAATA
>NW_007412597.1:0-611 GCF_000475195.1 Diaphorina citri
CAGCAAGACCGGGGCCTGTACACGGTGCGTGCAGACAACTCACTGGGCGAATCCAAGTGCTTCTCTCACGTCATAGTGAAGAGTGTCAACACTCTAGACTCGGCCTCGTCCGAGATATATCTGAGTGATGTGTTTGAAGTGCCGGAGTTGACGGAGACATTCGCAGATGTGAGCATACCCGAAGAGACGGCCGTCAAGTTCGAGTGTATTGCCGTCGGCAAACCTACTCCTAAGGTAAGGAAATGCTTAGGCCGACAGACCATTATGTTTTCGCGCCTTTCATTTTAAGATTGGCAATTTTTATGATGGCAATGTTGTTATTGTTATCAAAACCGATGAGCTGATTAGATCCGCCTGTCTGGTCTATCTGATAGTGTGCGCTCATCAGGTATCAGGTAGACCTGACATGCGGACCTTTTCAGCCGTACCTGTCAGGTCTACCTGATAGTGAGTAGCTGGCCTTAGATCCAGAGATGATACTGCCAAAATGATCGTCAACTTTCGTGTGGAAAAAGTCCAAGGTTTTGGTCGGGGTGCTGTTTTTGGGTCAATTTTTTTCTATATTCCAATCTTCTCATGTGTTTCCAGATCAAGTGGCTGTTCAACGAGGA
>NW_007412598.1:0-611 GCF_000475195.1 Diaphorina citri
CTTATTTATACTGCTCGCATAGGACTGAAAAGTCCCTTTACTTCAGCAGTAGGCTACTACTATTATTGTGGTCAAATTAATCTCAAATTATATTGAGGATAAAATTCCATACCTCGGCTGGGATTGAACCCACGCCCTCCTGTTTACCAGTCGAGCGCTATTGAGGATAAAATTCCATACCTCGGCTGGGATTGAACCCACGCCCTCCTGTTTACCAGGCGAGCGCCTTGACCAAACCACCGAGGCTTAGTCTGGCTGGGGGAATTTGAACAGAGAGTGTAGACCTGTTTAATCTGGCTAAGGGACTAACAGATAAAATTCCATACCTCGGCTGGGATTGAACCCACGCCCTCCTGTTTACCAGGCGAGCGCCTTGACCACTACACCACCAGGTTACATTCCGACACAGCCAACAGTGATAGGACGTTGAATCCACCAGTTTTAATTCAATTGAATTCAATATTGTATTTATTACAATTCAATATTGTATTTATTACAGTTCTCAAGTGACCACTGAAGTTAAGCAACGTAGAACGTGGTTGGTCACCTTTTGACCTCTGTTGCGGTCAGGAAGTTCCATCAACCCGGAAGCTCAAGCCCCGACCCCCCCT
>NW_007412599.1:0-611 GCF_000475195.1 Diaphorina citri
CCAGTAGAAGAAATACAGCTTTTGATATGCAAAGCAAACACAAGCATTCAGATTATAAAACACAAAAAAATATGAATACATCTCTCGAATATCTAAGTCAATAAAAATGTAATATTTATAGATATGTGATATTTTTTGTATACAGGATGAAAGGCGCGTTTTCTTTCAGTGTTATACTTATACCTAGACGGAGACTAGTAGGTACTGATGAAGAAGTACTGGTAATGGCGAATCTCTTGAAAATTTGCCAGAGCTAGTATTGCTTGACGTAGACTGATTAACGATGCAAGTCCAAGACTTTTTTGAGGATTTTAATCTACATTACTAAATAATTAATATCTATTTAGATAGGTATCCGTTGATTCTTGGGAATTATCCTTTGAGTCCTGGTTAGGTGTTTTCTGGCAACTCTTGAAGTGTGGTGGAAATCAATACACTAACATTGTTGTTCCTCTGGGAACATCTTTAAAATTAGAATTTAGGGCCCCCTCCCGAAAAAGCATCATTCTCAATACCTTTATTGTCGAATGTGTGCTCTTCTTTTCTCTCCCCATTTTTGACCCACAGGCACCCTGTAGATATAAACAAACAAAGCCTCCTTCTCCTCCTCC
>NW_007412600.1:0-611 GCF_000475195.1 Diaphorina citri
CGCCCACCAGATTGTTGTAGGGCAGTCTGAAAAAATAAGGATGTGATGGTGAGGAGGATATCCAAATGGTCTTTGATCTTAGGTGAGGACTTGAAGAGGATATTTTCAAAGAGCTTTGAAAGAGGGAACTGTAGCTACTGAGGTCTTAACTTCCCGAAATCGAAGAGAGAAGAAAGGCAGGATATGAGAAAGGAGTCCAAACAAACTAGCCTGACCCCAAACGAAATAAAAGGATCAGATACATTAAGTTCCAATCAATATTTCCAACATTACAATCAATATTTCCAACGTACTCATGTCCTGAAAGAATGACCTAATGGCCAAGTTCCCGACATTTGAAAACAACTTACTTATATCCTAGGGAATCAACCGCCACACTTAAATGTCTCGGCATGGGAGGACACGAGAGCATATTTCGGTCATCCTCCATTAGAAGATCGACATCATGGAATACGAAGCAGTGGAAAATGACAGCGCCAGGATATGTATGGTGTTGGAGAATCAATTTGAACGCGGAGTTCATGAGAACTCCCTTGTTGAATGTGTCGTTACCCGCCTGAAATGGTGAGGGTTGATGTAGTGCTCATTACGCCGGAAAATCTCGAGACCTA
>NW_007412601.1:0-611 GCF_000475195.1 Diaphorina citri
TCTCTCTCTCTCTCTCTCTCTCTCTCTCTCTCTCTCTCTCTCTCTCTCTCTCTCTCTCTCTCTCTCTCTCTCAAGCATGACCATTATCTTAGCCCATCTCTCTTCAACACTTTCTCTCTCCCTCTTCCATTCTCGATCTTTCTCTCTCATCTGATATTCGATTTATTTCTCTCCTTACTTTCTTTCTCTCTCTCTCTCCTTCTATCTCTCTCTCTCTTTCTATCTCTCTGTCCCCCTTTCTTTAACCCTTTCTCTCTCGTTCTTACTACACCATTATCTCTCTCTCTCTCTCTCTCTCTCTCTCTCTCTCTCTCTCTCTCTCTCTCTCTCTCTCTCTCTCTCTCTCTCACATAGCTCTCTCTCTCTCTCTCTCTCTCTCTCTCTATCTCTCTCTCTCTCTCTCTCTCGCTCATAGTGACCATTATAACTACTGGTATCCTGGAGCGAGATTTATCGTGCATCATTTAAACAGGACAAAATGGAAGTGAGAGAGAGATAGGTAATAGGGTAGTAGGAAGAGAGAGAAAGATGGAACATAACAGTAAGAATGAGAGAGATATCAAAGTATGGGAGAGAGAGAAAGAAAAAGAGAGATAGCTCTCAAGCTATAC
>NW_007412602.1:0-611 GCF_000475195.1 Diaphorina citri
AATTTCTTCAATAATCTACCAGCTTCCCAGATTTTGTTATTGAAATCCCACACAAGAACAGTTTGTCCAGGGACAAATATACGTTCTTTCTTACATAGTTTGTCATGATAGCTTTTGGACTTTTCCTTAGACAGATTAATTTTATCTTGAACCATGGTATGAACTTCATCTAAGCTACCTAGTGGTTTCAAATTTTTGTCTGAGATTGGAATTTTAGTTTTCAGTCTTCTACCCATCAACATGACAGATGGTGCTACACCAATGTCTGGTATAGGAGTTGACCTATACTCTAAGAGAAGCTCATAAAAGCTGACACCACTCTCTAGTGATTTTTTCATGATATTTTTAGCTATTTGTATGCCTCTCTCTGCCATCCCATTACTACGTGCATAGTGTGGAGATGAATAAATCCACTTTATATTATACTTTTTGGCAAACTGACTAACTTCATATGAGCCAAAAGGGCTATTATCAGACACAATCTGAGATGGTATACCATGAGTGGAGAATAACTCACTCAATTTACAAATAATTTCATTACAAGTCTTTGTCTTGAGGGGCAATATTTCTAACCATTTGGTATAATAATCTATAACTACTAGATAGTCTTT
>NW_007412603.1:0-611 GCF_000475195.1 Diaphorina citri
AACAGAAGAAACAACAGCTGCAGTGTGCCACCCGGTATAGTGTAATGGATTTTGTCTACACGGAAAAGTGTTCGCCTTAGATCCGATCTAAGGCGCACTCTTTGTTTACAAAATCTCTAAAATATCTTAGAATTGAAGGAGTTTTCCTTAGTATTTAAGGAGTTTTACTTGGTATTTAAGAAGGTTTCCTTAGTTTTTAAGGAGTTTTCCTTAGTCTTTAAGGAGTTTTCCCTTCGTCTTTAAGGACGTTTCCTTGGTATTTAAGGAGTTTTCCTTAGTATTATGGACTTTTCCTTGGTATTTAAGGAGTTTGATAAAAAAGAAAGGCAAAGCATTGAAATACATATAAAGCAGTTCTGTTGTAATCTACAGAATCGACGCCTTAAGCTGTGTCCACACATAGTCGATGCCGACGGTCGACTGAAAAAAACGTGGTCTTTTGTAATTTTGACATTGATCGACGGCTGTCGACTATGTGTGCATACAGCTTTAAGAACAGTACTTCCTAATTACTTTGGTAATAGAAAGTAACAAAGTTTAACGCCTTGGATCCCCCCCTCAAGTCGCATTGTCTGAGAAAACAAGAAAAAAAAAAAAAAAAAAACAAGATA
>NW_007412604.1:0-611 GCF_000475195.1 Diaphorina citri
AAAAATATGCTGATAATGACGGTATGATTAATTGGGGACCAAATTACAGTTACCACATGTTGAGAAAATGAAAAGCCATATAGCTTTGAAGGTAGCGCTCCTGCGTTTGAAAACACAAGGTCGTGGGTTCGATTCCTGCTCGGAGTGAATTTTATCCTAAACCATATACCTACCTAAGGTTTGTTCTTGAAACGTTGACCTTATCCTGTTCTATCCTCCTTCTCTCTACGATTTCGGGATGATGATCATTAATCATTACAATTTTCTCTATCAAAATAGGTATCTTTGAAACATTAAAATAAAAAGTTCAAAATTTTAGTCCATGGCAGGTATCGAACCCGGGATCTTCTGCATGGCAAGCAAGCACGTTACCAGTGGACTAACAGAGTGAGTAATTTGTCAAAGTTCACCTAGCGGTTTGGAGTTTGAGTTCCGTGGGGTAAAACCACAAGAATAATATCAACCTGTTGATGACTCAAACTCATCTTTATGCAAAGTTTTCCCCCATAATAGTCATCCACACTTCTGCATATAGTTAGGGGAAGGGTGGGCAAAACGGACACCTTAAGGGAAATTGATTTTTGTATTTTTTATAGCATACGTTTTTGAAC
>NW_007412605.1:0-611 GCF_000475195.1 Diaphorina citri
GTTCTTACTATCTCTGTGTCCATGGGTATCACGTGATCAAGCAATGTACTTAACGTGAGTGCAATAAATTTGCAATATTTCAATGCAATCCAGTACGCTATATTACTTATGGGCAACTCTTCATAGTTCATTACTAACACTCTGCTAGTTTCTTACCTACCTCAATCCGAGCGGCGTAAAGAAAAATTTCGTTTCCTGATTTTTCATATGCTGTCCAGTGTCCATCAGTTGATTTTATCTGATATTTAATTGAGGACATACAAGTGGGTAGTGGGGTGAAGTGGCCTGAGGGTGAATGTGAGTCAGAAACTCAATGAGGAAACCAGAATACCAGATGATCGTATATGAAACTTGACTTGTTCTGCATGATGGAGAGCTTAGCCACCTGATGGTTGACGATATGACATTGGATTGCAACATTTGCAAACAATATTTGAAAGTAACTTTGGCTCGGCCAGGTCTCTTAACTCCATGTTGACTGGTGGTGACATTTCGGACGTTTTTCAAGTCAGACGGGGATACAGCGACGATGACAAGTGTATCTGCGGAAGAACCCAGGATGAGGCACACCTACTCACCTGCCCAGATTTAGAGATCACCTGTACAGCGGA
>NW_007412606.1:0-611 GCF_000475195.1 Diaphorina citri
ACCTTGTTTATCCTGCTCGAATGAGACTAAAAAGTCCCTTTACCCCAACAGTCTAAACAAGGTCTCGTGTATTTTATGGGTTTAACATTGTACAATACAAAATTAATAAAGTAGACCTTGCTTAATTATATAAAAAAAGAAAAAGTTCTTTTAGCATCAATCAGACTTCAAATTGTTTAACAGATTCAGTGTTTGTGAACAGATTCAGTGTTTGTGAGTACTTGGACAACTAGAAAATTCCAATCCATATGTCATTTATGTCAGCTCTAGTCTCAGTGAGTGGGTCATTTTTTCAAGACACACAAAAACATCACAATTGCTTCTTCTAGTAAATAAATACTAGATTAAGATAGGTAGAAAGAGCATGTATAACCAGAGCAAATACTTAGTGTGACTCATCTCTCTAGATTAAGGTAGGTAGAAAGAGCATGTATAACCAGAGCAAATAGTGTGACTCATCTCTCTCTCTCTCTCAGCTTCCTTCAGAGTACAAAAGCATCATGAAGCATTTGGCATTTCATATTGTTTTAATATGTTATTTCTTCCAAACACTGGAGAAATAGGTACCTACACATCAAATGAACCAAAAATCAGTCAATTACAATTGAAGT
>NW_007412607.1:0-611 GCF_000475195.1 Diaphorina citri
CGGTACATTTAGTGGAAAAAATGAGCCACAGACCGTTGTTGCATCTTCAGGTTATGTAAGTGAAGAAAATTAGATACTCTATTTAATATTACACTATATAGCTATAATGCTATATACATACCTACTTAGTTGGATTAAGGAGCGTGGTAGCACTCCACCCCGCAAAGTCAAGAAATTTTGACCGTGCTACTAGAGATATTATATACGTATGTTTAGGTATACTCTTCAATTCATTGCTCTAATGACCAAGGAAATATTTCCTTCTGTGTTACTATTTATAGCAGGTAAATGTTTGGACATCCAAGTCTCAAATTTGATAAGCACTTTCTATCCACCTAAGTACCTACTTACCTGAGAGTTAATAATTTACTTATTATTCTTGCCTATCACATCCTACTGCCTTGACAATCTTGACATCTAGCTTACCACTTCACCATGAATCCATAGACTCTCATTGTACCTAACTTATTTTTACCATTTTCCAGATGCTTATTCTGCTATACAGTGATACCAACTACATGCTGGATGGATTCCAAGCCGAGTATTCCATTACAAATTGCTCGGCTAACTGTACAAACCATGGCCAATGTGTAGAACATACTTGCATCTGT
>NW_007412608.1:0-611 GCF_000475195.1 Diaphorina citri
TGAGAGAAAGAGAAGAGAACGAAAAGAGAACATAAAAAATCTACAAAATATTCAGATAAAAGGAGGGGGGAGAAAGGGGAAGGGGAGGAAACGAACATTTGAATTCGGAATGGGAAGGAAGTGGCCTCCATTACACATCATAGTATAGCCCATTGCCCATTAGGACAGGTTTATGGGAAATGGGATATCCTGAATATCCAGAGAGGACGGGGGGGGGAGGAATAGAAATGAACGAGGAAGAGGGAGAAGATAGGCAGGGAGAAAAGATATAAAGGGAGGGAGGGAGGGAGAACGAGAGAAAAAAAGGGGAGAAAGAGAACATACATGATACCTGTGCAAGACAACATTACAGAAAATATTAGGGGTGAGGAAATAGAGAGAGGGAGAGAGAGGGCGAGAGGGAGAAAGGGATAGAGAATGAGAGGGAGGGAGGGACGGAAAGAGAGAAGGAGAGAAAGAGAGAGAGATAGAGAAAGAATTCAAGGACATTACAATATCAATAATATTAGAGTTTACTGCTTTAGTAGATTTTCGTATCCGAATTTCCAGATCTCTCCTTCCTCTCTTCCTCCGTCCCCTCCTCCTGTCCCTCCCCTCCTCATCCCCCTCCC
>NW_007412609.1:0-611 GCF_000475195.1 Diaphorina citri
CCGATATTTTTTAAATCGTTTTATCTCAGTATCTAGAAGTCGTAGAAGAAAAAGAAAAATTCCGTTGGTCCTATTTTTTCCTGTTCTATGAAACATCACCCAAGTAAGCGCAACTGATCTATTAGAGCTAGTCTAGTTAGCGTCTGCCTTGTAAGCGCTAGGTCGCGTGTTCGATTACCGCCCGGGTCGAACCTTATCCTAAACAGATAAGTCTTCCTTCTCTGTGTGGTTTGGGGATGATGAAACCTCAGCATCTACAGTTCCCTCTGTCAAACTTTTAGATAATTATAGGTATGTACCTCAGTCCATACCCCCTGCCGACCCCATATAGAAATGGGATAAGGTTTAGTGAAAGAAGAAAGACCTCAGTCCATATCTCACCAAACTTGTACACCTGAGTTTTGGGGTTTGATTCGCGGCAAATTCTAAATTGGGAAGGTAAGATTTTAGACACATAAAATATATAGATAGGTACCTACATAGAAAATAGGAGAAATACCTAATAGAAAGTAAAAAGGTCTATCAACTCTGAGTGTCCTGGCACAACCGGACATTGGATTCATAACCAGTGGGACTGGGGTTCGAATCCCAACAACGCAACGGTATGAAGT
>NW_007412610.1:0-611 GCF_000475195.1 Diaphorina citri
GCCTCGTAAGCGCTAGGTCGCGGGTTCGATTCCTGTACGGGGAGAACTTTACAGCTTGGAGAGTAGCGTGCTTGACTTGTAAGCTGGCTTCTGTCTTGTCCTTTTTGTCGGGCCGAGAAAATAAGGCGCCTCCTACACCACCTACATAGGCATTCCAAACTGGAAACATAATTTCACTAGTTTGTATTCACGTTAATGTTGTTCCAAAGCCAGCCTAGTTAGGTTAGTTGGTAGTGCGTCTGCCTTGTAAGCGCTAGGCCGCGGGTTCGATTCCCGCCCGGGGCGGATTTTATCCTGATGGGATAATGTTCGTTCTCGGAACGGCTGGCTTTCTCCTATCCTGTCTTCCTTCTCTCCTCGATTTCGGGACGATAAGACCATAGCAGTTAAAGTTCCCTCTGTCAAACCTCTTAAAAAAAAAAAAAAAAACAGTTACAGTTCCCTCTGTCAAACCTCTTCAAAAAAAAAATGTTGTTCCAATGTTTCCAAATGCATCAGGGTCATTTCGGTTTTTACACCACATAAAACACATTTTTTTTTCGTGTATCGGCCTCCGAAATTTATTTTCAGAATGAAATGTTCGAACAGAATAAATCATAAATTAATTGTGT
>NW_007412611.1:0-611 GCF_000475195.1 Diaphorina citri
AGCCAAACGGTTATAACCGGTTGGAAGATACAATGAGTATTCAAACTCATACGGTGAAATGAATGACGTCACTCATGTGAACAATGAGTATTCAAACGGCATTATTGGACCAAACGGTTGCAACCGGTTGGATAAAATGAGTAAAAAAACTCGCCCATTATGACTGGTTCATTCATCGTGCTATCGCCACACCCTTTACATTTTGCGAGTGCACTATATTCGAACACATTATGATGTGCTTCATATTCCAGATAGCATAAAATCAACCTAATTATCACCGGAGCAGAGGGCGAAAACTAAGCACATCCATTCTGGTGAGATAACATACAGTGATACCATACAGACCATAAACACACCCAGACTACACAAAAGCACGAGAAAAACTAAATATCTAGATCCTACACTTTAGCGCAAAAATAAAGGAAGAAGGAAGTTTTTTCTCTCTCTTTTTTGGAGGTTTGATAGAGGGAATAGAGGTTTGATAGCCGGCCGATTGCCGGGATAAGCAATCACCTCTTGTTGGCCAACGGCTCCGGGCGGATGAGCCAACAAGAGCAGGGCACTCTTTTGTCCTTGAGTCAGGAAATGGGCTCTAAAGGCGGAGGAACTGC
>NW_007412612.1:0-611 GCF_000475195.1 Diaphorina citri
AATCTAATAACTATGATTGATAATGGAAGTTATTGGGGTATATAGGAATTATAGCAAAAAACCTTAGTCAAATTGATATGGGGCAGAAAGACTCTGATTATTTAACAAAAAAGAGGAATTTTGAAGGACCTTTGAAAGGGAAAAAAGGAGGGAATTTACAACTTGTTGAAAAGCTTGGAAATCCTCAGAAATCGCATATGGTTTTATTTTGTATGATTTTTACTTTCTATTACTACAGTATAGCGGAGCTATACTAGTAATGAAAGTATTGCAATCGGTCCAAATTTTCAAAAATCGGGAAATGGTTGGAAATATCCGTGTTTTGACCCTGATTCAAAAAAGTGGTTTTTAGCCCATGGTCTGTACGTTACGTACGTACGTACTACAGGTTTAAATGGGAAAAAGTAGAACAAAAAAGTAGTTTTTGTCCCATGGTCTGTACGTATGTATGTACCACAGGTTTAAATGGGAAAAGGTTGTATACAAAATATCTCAAGACCGGTTTGTCTCATGGTCTGTACGTATGTACGTACGTACGTACGTACGTACGTACGCACGTACGTATGTATGTACGTATGTATGTGTGTACTACAGGTTTAAATGGGAAAATG
>NW_007412613.1:0-611 GCF_000475195.1 Diaphorina citri
ACTTAGTAGATTACTACTTTGAAACAATTATTACTATCCAACTTTAAAAACACTAGTAAGTTACAGGTTGTAACCCAAAACGACCATAGGTATTTTTATATCAAACGTTTTTTTTCTTTTAGTTAGATAGTTTTTTTAATCAAATTTAGCATGGTAAAGTAGCTTTCTACATCATATACCTACTTGTAATTCTATTGTAGATACGTATTATGAAATCCATTATTACCGGAAACAAACAACGTAGGTAGGCATACTTTTTATTTTTGAAATAAACTTAGCAAATATTTTTCATAGAATTATAGGTAACAATTATTTTTTATTTCCTTTAAAACTATACCTTTATGGCACACGATATTTAACACGAAAAAGTAAATAAGCACTAAACAGTTCTAAATTATGTACTAAATCAATGTGTGAAGAGCGTTAGTGCATTGGATTACTCTAAACCTATCTATTGTTAGATGAACTACCTAATTTAAGTAATTAAATTTACCTATAAAATAAAAGATTCAGGGTGTTAAAAGTGGATCTTCTACCACTGTGAACCATACGAATCCAGTCCCCGAGTGGATCACTTGGATTCACTGGATACAGATTTTCAAAAGGACTCA
>NW_007412614.1:0-611 GCF_000475195.1 Diaphorina citri
TTTGATCTACATAATTTGTCGAATCTCTGTGCCAAGTTCGAGCGACTTTGGCTGAAATCTAAAGGCCTGAGAATTGCGAACTCTTTTTGAGCTTTTTCAAGGATTTGGCGTTAAATAGCGGCCGAACCGTACAACTTTTGATCATAATAAATTATGGAAGCTGTCTGCTAAATTTGAGTGACCTGTGGCTAAAGGTAAAGTCGTGAGAAGCGCTAGTTCCTTTTGAGCTTTTTCCCAGTATAGCCTTAAATAGCGGAACTTTGGTCCGGAATAACGGTTGAACCGTACATTCTGGAAATAGGGCCCAAGGATATTTTTTTCATCATAAGTTATCGAAGCTGTCTGGAAAATTCGAGCGACCTGTGGCTTAAAAGCAAAGTCGTGAGAAGCGCTTGAAGGAGTTCGCCCAGCGCTATGCGGAGACGGGCAACTCCCGTGTTCATGTACTACTTGAAGCATCGGTCCTACAACTATCATTGTGACTATAATTCTTATTGCTTTTACTAGTGACTATCATTCTTTTCTCCATTTCAGGTGGGTGACTAATCATTCTATTTTACTCCTAATGGGTGATTGTTTGATTTCAGGTGGGTGACTACCATTTCACGTGC
>NW_007412615.1:0-611 GCF_000475195.1 Diaphorina citri
ACAATGGTTACTACAACTACACATACCTTAACAGTACAGTATAGTGTAGAGTCGTACGATAGCTAACTTTTACAGTACTTGTAGACAAGTACAACACATAACTTTAACACTACTTGTACCGTGTGGTGGCTGAGGCGGAAAACATTCTTCTTCTGCCTCGCCTTTTCCCCTTTATACGGGGTTGGCCTTTATTGTCAGTCTTTTCCCCTGATAACCAGTGATAACTGATAAAATGATAACCCTAAATCTAAAGAGGTTAAACCATTGTGAACAATATAAACTGCCTCGGGTTCTTTGTCATCAACGATTTTTCCCCCGTTTAGGCGCTTTAGCTAAAGGTGTTAAAACATGTCGTTCGCACTGATCGTAGCTTTAGAATGCCACATGCCAACCATTTTTCCAGAGCAAGTAGTGTATCTTGCAAGCTGATAATATAGTCACTGTAGTCAGTAAAATTGCTAGATCACTACTAGCCATGAACCCACAAGACAACATAATCATGATAATGTGTCTGAACAAAGTGAATATGTGAACAAGGCCAAACGCAGAGTTTCTCCTTTCCCTATGTGACTTTTCATTTTCCAAACAACTTTCATAACAAATTCCAAGAT
>NW_007412616.1:0-611 GCF_000475195.1 Diaphorina citri
AATATTTCAAGTGAAGTGAAAGTAAAAATCACAACTTGTACGAAGTTGTACGGGCTTAGGTTCCGCAGCAATTTTAGACCATGTCTAGGTAGGAAGGCCATGTGCATTCGATATATGGTTTTAAAATAAAATTATTTTCAGTACGGAACAGTGAAGGGGTTTTGACATATCCACTATTTCCCAATACTAAACAACCTGTCGCAAAAAAAGTAGTCGCATGTAGAAATTAGAATTACTCCCTCAGCATTATTATTTTACACTAATTCCTGAAAAGGATGGTGTTTTGAATTTTTAGTCCTTGCTGCCATAGAGTCTTTGTCCTTAGTCTTCGTTGTAGTCGTAGACGAAAAAGTATAGACAATACCAACTGACAAATTGACAAAAATCCTTCCGAGATGCAATAAAATTTATTCAATCCAATGAAGTTTCATCATTCAGCAATAAAATATTTTACCGCTCTGTATTAGGATTATTCTTACGAGAATTCGAGGAAACTCACTACTCAGTACTCACTTATACTGGGAAATTTATCGTACACTACATTTATAATCCATAAGAGTAGAACATAGTCATCATCAGCCTCAGAGGAGAATGAACAACTGACTTATAGG
>NW_007412617.1:0-611 GCF_000475195.1 Diaphorina citri
ATTTCCTCTTGAAAAAATCCTTTCAACGCAGGATGTGATCAAGTCGAAGTTAGAATCCAATATCTTCATAGTTGATTATGAATTCTAATATTCTTCATTTTCTTGGATCGTGAAGTTTTTTAGCATAATTATCAATGGCAAGCATGATATGCTCAACAAAACCATGATGATAATAATAATCATGCTTGAAATATGCACGACAAAAAGAAGTTGAGAACCATCAGTATCCGACGTCTTTTGTCCTCTGAAGATGGGCTCACACTTCACACTCTTCACCCTCTAAAATTAGTTATATGTACGTATATTAGTGGAGATGTCAATTTACTCCAGAGGAGATATCAAGTTATTGGTGAAGATGACAAGTTACCATAGTGGAAACGGTATGTTATTGGTGGAGATTCCAAGTTAGAGGAGATGTCAAGATTCCATACATTCCATAGTTGAAATGACATTTTACTTTAGTGGAGATGGCATGTTACTTTAGTGAAAGGTTCGAGTTATTTTGAAGGAGTGGAACAATATTCCAGCTCAAAAGATTCGTAAAGAGAAATCCAAATTCTTCCAATCTCTCAAAGTATTCAAATGATTTTTTTTTTTTTTTTTTTTAAGGG
>NW_007412618.1:0-611 GCF_000475195.1 Diaphorina citri
ATGAAGAATAGTTTATGGCATTACACATCGCTTTCTCTCGTTTTTTCCGAGACAAAAAAGTTTATTTAGAATCTAAAAATACCTACCTCAAGATAAATAATTCCTGACTACAAGACTACTGCTAGGGCAAAGGGACTTTTCAGTCTCATACCAGTAGTATAAGCAGGCTAGAACGTTTGTATCATTTTAGGTACATAAGATGTCAGGGTGTCTACCAAAATGGAAAAATAAAATTCCCTGACTTTTCCCGGTTTTCCAGTCCAATTTTTCAAAATTTCCAGTCTACATTTCCAAGATTTTCTACCCTATTCCCACTGCGCCGCAGCCGATTTTTTTTTCCCCCAAGCAATGTTCTCAGGCCTGTTAAATTTCTTGAGTCCTCCATTTGCACCATGAAATAACTGCGCCGCAGGCCAAATTTTTTCAAGATAAATGACCTTTGATCAAGATAATGACCTCAAGACTACTACAGCCATTTCTCTTTGATCTGGCTTTGGGCCCCTAATAGGTATTTACTATAGGTGAACTAGCATTTTTTTTTCTTTAGAAAATAATAAAAATATAGAATATAATAACAGCGCCGCAGGCGAAATTTTTGAACATTTTGGTCT
>NW_007412619.1:0-611 GCF_000475195.1 Diaphorina citri
ACGAGGGCTGTGCAGAGGCTTTTCATGAAGTTCTCTTGGATTCTCTGCCCCCCAGTATCTGAAATTTTGTCTGTTGACTCTGTTGACGAATCCATTCATGTGGAAATGCGCTTCATCACTCGTGAAAAGAGTGATGTTGTCGTTGTCGTTGAACACCGAATGCATTTGCTTACAAAACAACTTACGCTGGTCGTATAGTCTCCTTCTAACAATAGATCAGTTGCGCTTACTTGGGTGATGTTTCAAAGTCATAGAGCAGGAAAAATGAGGACCAACGGAATTTTTCTTTTTCTGGAGTATAAATTTACAACATTATGTGAGGTAGATTTTTTTCTGCCGAGTTTTAGGTAGTTCTTTGGTGAAATTTATTTCTACATTTATGTGTTCACACTTAGTTTAATTTAATTAATTAATTCGTACTGAATTCGTCGTTCCAGTGGTGTTTATGTTCAGATGGCTTTTTAAATGCAACTTCAGTTATTTTCTAGGACAATCGTACCGTTTCCATATTTGGGACCAATTTTAGTCTGGAGTTAAAAAATACAGGTAAATCGTTAAGTTTGACGTCACGGCATACGCTCCCGTAGGCGATGACGTCATAATTCATGACT
>NW_007412620.1:0-611 GCF_000475195.1 Diaphorina citri
AATAAAAAATAAACAAAACTCCATCCCACCCCCCCAAAAAAAAAAAGATTTTGAAAATGGGCTTGGACTATATCACAATGCACGAATATCTCCTTTCTGTGATACAGTCCACTAGTGTAAAGTGTTCTCCTGGCAGTGTTGCCAGACTGGTCAGCTGAGATTACCGTACAATTTTGCTGAAAATAACGTACTTTACTGTATGCCACTTTTGTAAAGTCGTACATTTTTGCATAGTACCGTACTTTTACAGCAAATTACCGTACATTATCGTATAAAATTCATTACCGTACACATTATCGTACCAAAGCTCGAATACCGTACAAATACGGTTATTACTGTACATCTGGCAACACTGGGTAGAGTAGAAAGTAGAAAAGAAAATGAAATGATTTAACAAAAAATATATTTTTAGAGTAAGGCAGGTGAAAAAGAGGAAAGAATTGACTGACTTTGCCTTGATCATTACTGGCTCAAACATTCTTTAATATAACCAATCCAACCCAATCATAACACATACAACAGTGCTTATCACTAACCTCAGTGGTGCGGTAGTCTACGGCTTTTGCAGTTGGTAGTTTGATTAACATTCATGCTAACAAAATTAAAATTCC
>NW_007412621.1:0-611 GCF_000475195.1 Diaphorina citri
GATAATAATAATAGACTCTTGAGTGGAAGGCAACCACTAGGCGAGGTTAACGCCTTAGGCGTTCTCTACCACCTAACCTAGCGCTTACAAAGCTAACTTGGTTGGTAGTTGTTCAGTTTATATGACATTAAAGGTCGTGAAATTCGTGACAGATGAAAAGACCCTGTCTTCCCTAAAAGATTAGTCATTAGTTGTCATTTGTGCCCTCGTACGTGATAATATTACGAGACATGCTCCTGGCATCATTGGTCAAAGCGGACACGGAAAGTAAAGTAAGTAATGAAAAGACCCTGTCTTCCCTAAAAGATTAGTCATTAGTTGTCATTTGTGCCCTCGTACGTGATAATATTACGAGACATGCTCCATGGGGGATGTTTACTTCTTCATAGCATGACAGACATACACGTTTTGGACTCGGAAACACAATTACCTACACGGTTTTGACCGCCACCACAACACCATGTAACGAACGAAAATTGCTGTTTACCCCTGAGGCCCATCATTGTGTTTATCTCCGGTACCTGATGTACCTACATAGCCTCCTATGTACCTAGCTGTCGTCCTATCTACTTACCTACCGACCTACCCCAGCTGAAGAAGGAGGAAGGGAC
>NW_007412622.1:0-611 GCF_000475195.1 Diaphorina citri
TACCTCCCCTAAGTAGTAAGTACCTATGTACAGTCATATCAACAAACATTTAAAACACAAATATCCAGAAAAAAAGGTGTATCAATAAACATTGAAAATTGTTTACATTTAGTGGTTATCATTTTTATTTATGTTGTGTCATGTATGGGACATGTTGTTAGTGATAAGGAGAGTGTGTCCCTATGCCTATCTGATAAATTGAACATTTTTCAATATTGGGGGAGGTATAAATAGGTATGTTTGTACATTAGTGTTCTCTGATTTAACTTTAGTCAATTTGAGACCAAATTGGGTACACAGACTTTTTAGGTAGTTTTGAGTTTGAGGAATAAATTAAAACAAATCTTTGGTTTAACAGCTTTGGCTCAATTTAAATTCTAATAGATAGACATCTCTGCTGGTTGATTCTTTTCCTGAATTTCCTAGAACGTGTTACTATATTTAGTCCATAACAAAGTAGGTACCTAATTACTACCTAATTAGTAGGTACCTAATTAAGTCCAAATCCTAATAAACCTCAAGCACCTTTACTTAACACCTGCCTCGGTGGTGTAGTGGTCAAGGCGCTCGCCTGGTAAACAGGAGGGCGTGGGTTCAATCCCAGCCGAGGT
>NW_007412623.1:0-611 GCF_000475195.1 Diaphorina citri
TTTCCTTCGTTTTTTTCCATTCTCTCTCTTATTTCCTTTGTTTTTTTTCCACTCTCTCTCTTATTTCCTTCGTTTTTTCCATTCTCTCTCTTATTTCCTTCGTTTTTTTCCATTCTCTCTCTTATTTCCTTCATTTTTTTTTTCATTCTCCCTTATTTCCTTCGTTTTTTTCCATTCTCTCTTATTTCCTTTGTTTTTTTTCCACTCTCTCTTATTTCCTTCGCTTTTTTCCATTCTCTCTCTTATTTCCTTCGTTTTTTTCCATTCTCTCTCTCTTATTTCCTTCATTTTTTTTTCATTCTCCCTTATTTCCTTCGTTTTTTTCCATTCTCTCTTATTTCCTTTGTTTTTTTTCCACTCTCTCTTATTTCCTTCGCTTTTTTCCATTCTCTCTCTTATTTCCTTCGTTTTTTTCCATTCTCTCTCTTATTTCCTTTGTTTTTTTTCCACTCTCTCTCTTATTTCCTTCGTTTTTTTCCATTCTCTCTCTTATTTCCTTCGTTTTTTTCCATTCTCTCTCTTATTTCCTTCATTTTTTTTTTTCATTCTCCCTTATTTCCTTCGTTTTTTTCCATTCTCTCTTATTTCCTTCGTTTTTTTCCATTCTCTCT
>NW_007412624.1:0-611 GCF_000475195.1 Diaphorina citri
ACACATTTTGCATCCAAATTAATAATCTTTTCATCATTTCCTATCCCATACGGTTGTTCTAACCACAGTTTCTTTCAGGTTGAGATTATTTTCACTGACCCCAATCCTGGCTACAAAAGGAAATCCCAAATTCCCCAATAAATTGATTTGTAACAAAAGCAGTCTCCTCATTTATCTCTCTTTTGTTAGAACTTTTCTTTTCCTTCCCCTATTTTTTTCTATTATTAAAAGGTGTATTCCTCACCATCGCATTTATCTTCTTTTTTCCGAGTCTATATCTTACTCCATCGCTCTTTTTGTAAGTTTTTTTTTCTCCCTAGATGTATCTTTTTTAACATCTTCTTTACTTTATCTACTTCTACTTGTACTACTTCTTCTTCGTCTCCCCCTTTTCCTTCTTTTTCTCCTCCTATTTTTTCTCTCCCTCTATTTTGTCTACTTTAACCTTTCTTACTATATCTCTCTCTCCGTCAACATTCACATATTCTTCAATGGAAGTACGTCTATCTCTCTATTTCTCTCCCTCCCTCCCCTTCCTTTTCGCATCTTCTTTCTTCCTTGTACCTCTTCCTCTCTTTTCTTTTCCCAGTTTTGTATACTCTGCACCTGTC
>NW_007412625.1:0-611 GCF_000475195.1 Diaphorina citri
AGAGAGGTTTAAGTGATCCTCTTCTAATCTAGAGGTCGTGAGTATTTTCCCCGACAGAGGCAATTTATTTTCATGCTTTTGAGATATGACCGCATAATTGTCGACTTTAATGGTTTGATTGCTAGAAAATAACCGGGGCATTAAACTCTCGTATCTTTTAGATACAGAGTCAAATGCTTTGTCAAAGTCCAAGAGCCATTGAGTTTACTACAGGTACTTTTTGTAAGCACTAGTTTTCTATTCCTGACTGAGGCGAACTTTCTTCTCAACAGGTAAGGTTCTTTTTGGAATGGCTGGCTTTCTCCTTCCTTTTCCTCCCTCTTTCTTTGATTTCAGGACTAGTGGACCTCTGTTTTTTCCTGTATTAAACCTCTAAAAAAATAAAATAAATAGTTTGATGTTGCGGTGTCACGAACTCTAATAGTCGATCGCTGTGAGACGCAGTCTCTCACGAACATCCTATAGATTGTGTTTCCTAATATTTTGAGTAATTAACATGAAATACTGTCACCCATAAGTTAAGTAGCTTCCACATGCCAGCATCTACCAAAATTTTCTACAACACGAACTGTATCAGATTGCTTCAAGATCCAACCAGGACATTGTCCTAT
>NW_007412626.1:0-611 GCF_000475195.1 Diaphorina citri
TTACACGCTTAAAGGCCGACAATGGCCTAGCCCGCCTAGCTCAGCCCAGTACATAAACACACCCTCAAGACGCGGCGTTCACTCGAAGAGTTACGCCTGAAGTGAAAAACACCCATCCAGTTCACGCTGGGTTCGCATTTTACCGTTGGAATGATAAACACAGCTGGTATGTGTTGAAAAAAAAAATGGAGTGATAACTGTGATTTAGTGATGACCATTATGAATGAACTGGAATGAATCAATGGGACATGATGAGTAATGGGACACCATGAGTCAGTGGGGCAGTATGGGCATTTCGTATGTCTCCCGATTGTCCCATCCGTATTTTGTAAGACTGGAAACTGTGTACGAGCGGATGATACCATGATGCTTCCTTCAAAATCTAGTAATCTACAATGCAATGCAATAGATGAGCTCTATCTCATTGCTTCCTCTACATCTCTACAATCTAGTATAATCTACAATGTATAATGCAATGCATAATCTACTCAGTGCAATAGAGATAGCTGATGGACCAATGAACCAACAATCGATCCATGTCGACTACAACCGTCCACACTGCCTCGACAACATAGATTCACCTCGTCGATCGACGGTCGTCGACTATGTGT
>NW_007412627.1:0-611 GCF_000475195.1 Diaphorina citri
AGGAGTTTTCACAATTAGAGCAGTGATTAGTGTTATTATAGGGTTAGGTTAAATACAAAAAGGAGCATTTCTTTTCCACGGATGTGACTTCTGCATAATTACCAAATATTGCTAGAAATATTCTGGATAGTTATTTAGGGTGTTTTTTTTTTAGGTTTGTTTTTCAAAATGCTATAAAAGAAATGCTATTTGAGGTATGGTAATGATTTTTTCTTTATTTGAAAGGTAATTGTTTGCCATTTAGTGTTTGAACTCAGAATAAAATTTTTGGGTAAATGGGAACCGTGGATAGATCAAATGAAACTCAGTCTAGAAAATCCAATTTTCAACCACTTTTTCCATAATCTGAAGCTGTATATCTGCAAAAATGGTGTATGATGTCTTCCAAGTGCTCCAAAGTTTATTTTTTATCACCATAAATTAATGATTTTACACATATCCCGAAAGAAAATCCTCCAAAGGTGTCAAATCGCACAATTGAGGGAGGGAAATTAGGAAGGAAATTTAGCAAAATTATGTGCTAACAAAACAAAAAATTAAACCAAATGTTTCACATCTTTTGAGCTATTGGAGGGGCCCATATAACCCATAAGTATTCAAACACTAAATGG
>NW_007412628.1:0-611 GCF_000475195.1 Diaphorina citri
AAAAAAAAACATTATAGGTAGGTAATAGTCATATCATTACTCCACTACCGACTATCTCTACTTTACCCATTTATACGTATGTATAGCTACTGTGCTATACCGGTATATGACTTACGTACAGATTAACTCGTATGTACATGGCGTAGCATAGACACTGAAGAGCCTCGTTACAGCTTTATTGTAATAAAAAAAATATATTAGGATAGAAAGCAAAAATGGTCACTCTCAATATTTCAAGCTCATGTACCAAATTTCACCAAGATCGGACCAGGCAATCCCGAGTTATAGCGGAACAAACAAACATCATTCTGACAAACCAAATGCAATACTGTCGAGTTAAAACATATAGACTCACTATCGTTCGGTCAACAAATATTGTTCCTCACTTGATACACCTTGATAAATATCATACTTTGACTTGGACTCGAATCCCCAACCTCCAGATCCGAAGTCCAGAAAGTTAACACCACTACAAAACTGTGGTTGGTAGTGTTATCTAATCTTTAAAGAACGGAGGACGGATATTTGGGGTCATAGACCAAATTGGGCGAAAGGGCCTAAAATATTCAGGAACATTTGCAGTTTTGCTAGTGGGGTGGAAAAAACAACAG
>NW_007412629.1:0-611 GCF_000475195.1 Diaphorina citri
TTAGTCTCAATATTTTTTTTAATTTTTATAGTTTTTTCTGAGATAATAAAAAAAAATCATGAGAATCACCAATTTGATTATTTTTATTTCAGTTCATCAGAATCGTCGCCCCAGTGGCAATGTCCTATCTGTTTCAAAATCAACTGGATACGCGGTTTTGCTCCCACTCGGACCATACCTACCTCATTGGTGGGAGATATTACATACAGCACTTTAGTACAGCAAGCACTCGCTATGAAGCAGCACTATCGCCTAGCTCAGGTTCGTAGATTAATAGAAGCTTAACCTATCCTTTATGGCTGTTTGTCCCTACACGTAAGCCTCGGAGTGGGCTTTTTGTGTTTGGAGTTAAGCACTTCATAATAGCTTAAATTAGTGTAACTAGAATAGAAGCTTAACCCATCCTTTAGGGCTGTTTGTCCCTACACGTAAGCCTCGGAGTGGGCTTTTTGTGTTTGGAGTTAAGCACTTCATAATAGCTTAAATTAGTGTAACTAGATCAGTTGCGCTTACTTGGGTGATGTTTCAAAGTCAGAGCAGGAAAAATGAGGACCAACGGATTTTTTCTTTTTCTTCTACGACTTCTAGATCCCGAGATAAATCGATTTAAA
>NW_007412630.1:0-611 GCF_000475195.1 Diaphorina citri
CCATACCTCGGCTGGGATTGAACCCACGCCCTCCTGTTTACCAGTCGAGCGCCTTGACTACTACACCACCGAGGCAGGTGTTTTATGTTTTAAGAAAGAGAATAAAAATGGTGACAGAAAAATTAAAAAAACTGAAGAAAGAAAAGAGAAAACAAAGAAAGAAGCGGGCGAGTGCACAAATAATGAAAGCTTACCTCGCTTACCCGTGAGTTTTTTCTTCCGGTGCAGGGGATTGAACTGAGCCTGGTCCAATGAGAGTCCGCGGATCTGGGACATACCGGCTTCACTCAGACAGACACCATCCATGTAGTAGTCAGGCTGGTGACGAGGTAGATCTGGGAAGAGAAGAGAAAACATTCAAGATTCGGTCTCGAAACGGATGGCTTTCTCCTATTCTGTCTTCCTTCTCTCTTTGCCTTCGAGAAGATAAAACTCCCGTTGTAAAAGTTCCCTCTCTCACTCAAACATCTTCTTCTCCTTTTTTTAAATTTCCTTCTCTCTTTGATTTAGAGACAGTAAGGCCTCCCTTCTACAGTTCCCTCTATCAAGCCTCTTCAAAAACAAATAAATAAACACTCACCAGGGCTGGGCGGTGTGATAGGTCGCGGTGG
>NW_007412631.1:0-611 GCF_000475195.1 Diaphorina citri
TGGGGACAGACTGACGGACTGACAGACAGACACCGAAGCGAATACAATAGTCCGTCCCTTATACCTTTTTTATTACTAAGTATTGTAATAATAAAGGAAGGACGGACTAAAAAGCCGCGGTTACACTGGACACTAAGCTGTGTCCACACTCCACACATACTCAATCGATGTCGACTGAAATCGTAAACTGCCTCGACAACATAGATTCACCTCGTCGATCGACGGCCGTCGACTATATGTGGACACAGCATCAAAAGCACGAATGATGGAACACGCTAAATATTCATGACTTGACTTGGACTCGAACCACCAACCTCCAGTCTTCCCAGAGAGCGAGAGAGAAAGAGAGCAATATCAGAGGGAACTTTGTGCAGTACTCCAAACCGATCTTTATATTGATCACTGAGATCATAATGATCAGTCTCCAATTTCCACTCTCTACATAGGTATCTGCATTATTGGAGAACCAATAGATATAGTAGAAGTGATGGAATTAGTGGAATAATTAGTGGGTCAATGCTGATCCAATTAGAGAGGAGATGCGAATTAGTTGCCTAAATAGTTGACGAGAGATTATTTGCACCGAACACCTTGTCGGATGAGAGGTTAGA
>NW_007412632.1:0-611 GCF_000475195.1 Diaphorina citri
CTTCTGCTTTTCCCTCCTCTTCCTCCTTCTTCGTTCTCTTCTCATCCTCTCCCTTTTCTTCTTCTCTTTCTCTTCTTCTTCCCCTCCTTTTTCTCCTTCTCTTATTTTCCTCCTCCTTCGCCTCCTTCAACTTGTCTCGTTTTCTTCTTCTTTCTCCTCCTCCTCCTTCTTCTTCGTCCCTTTCTCCTTCTCCGATTTTCTTCTAATTCTTCTTCCTCCTTCTTCTGCTGCTGAACAAGACAAAAATTTGCATAATATATAAACCATGTTTTCTTCTCTCTCGCCCCTATTTTTCCTTTCCTTACCCCATTCCCTATTTTATCCCTAGGGATCGCCGACCGATCTCATCTATCACTTAGGCGAAATAAACATGCTTTTTTTCCTTTTACATATGAGCATCAACTTTCTATCCCGAAATTTTTACTGGGTCCAAAAGGAATCCTGGTCCTTGTGGAAATTTTCAAGACTTTTTGTATCCGGAGACCGAGTAACGCGCTTGCTCTCCATGCAGAAGGTCCCGAGTTCGAATCCCGCCATCGACAAAAATTCGTACTCGTTTTTCGATTGCAAATATTTCAACGGGTTACTTTCTGGTGTTCTCGTGTTGACCC
>NW_007412633.1:0-611 GCF_000475195.1 Diaphorina citri
CAGGGGATCCCAAAACGGATATTTCCAACCATTTCCCGATTTTGAAAATTTGGACCGATTGCAATACTTTCATTACTGTAGTAATAGAAAGTAATTAGGTATTCTTAATAATAATGGTTGGTAATGGAGGCACGTACAGCTTAAATAGACTAGAAAATTCGCACTTGTAATTATTATAATTATCTGCTTGCTAAATATCTATTGCATTAGATTTGTATCAACCACATTTGATAATTTGCTTGCTTTTCACTTGATTCGTGTTTTCCTCTATGGAGGTTTTCATTGAACGAATTTCTTATTAACCAGATAGGTAGGTGTATTAAATGGATCACTTCTGTTGGGAACATGGTTAGTACCCACATTTCAATAGATGCATGATACATTAAGAAATAATAGATACATAAGTATATCAAGCTCTTCAGGCCTGGGATGGTCTATTTCACCACCAAACAATTCCGATTTTTCTGATGTACAGGGCTCCTAAAATCAGATCATCACTTAAAAAGGAATTTTATTTATGTTAAACATTAATGCTTGTCACAAATGTCGTTACCTGCTTCATACACTACGCTAAATTTTATGTCTTTGACTTGGACTCGACCCACCAACCT
>NW_007412635.1:0-611 GCF_000475195.1 Diaphorina citri
AAAGTGAAAAGAGAAAATCCTCCAAAGAAAATGAAAACAATCCACGTAAATAGTTTCCTTATAAAACAATGTCATCAGGTATTTAGGTTTTTGTAGATATATTTCAATAAATTAAGGTAGATAATCATGATAGGGTAGTAACAAAATAATATTAATAGATCAATACAGATGTCTCAACCTGTGGTTTAGTCAGTCCCGAGGCGGGAATCGAACCCACCAGGTAGTGGTCTAGTAAGCCTTCAGACGACCACAGATATTTCAGGTTGTACTGGGTATTAAAAAAGTTGAGATCGCTATTGATGTTCGGTCCGCTGCCTTTAGCCTTAGGAATCCCGCGTCTTTAGTTCTCCTTTAAACGTTTCTGTCTCAAAATTACGAGGGAAAAAAGTAAAAAATAGCTAAAGGTCTCTATAAATTTACCTTTTTCAGCCGTCATTTTCAAATTTTCAGCTTTCCAATAGAACATACCTTTCGGGGGGTAAGGTATCCTTATTTAACGTTTTATGGAAGATTTACAACAAAAAATATAGACCTATATCATAGGAGTAACTAAATAATAATATTAGGTTTACTCAAAACATTCAAATTATAACAACTAGAAAATAGGTAAA
>NW_007412636.1:0-611 GCF_000475195.1 Diaphorina citri
TTCCTAATTACTTCCTGATGTAATTGTAATTGTGATTACAATTTCATTTAATGTAATTGGTAATTGATGGACCCAATTACAATTACTCTCAAAAGTAATTGTAGTTGCAATTACAATTACATTTGAATGTAATTGTAATTGCGCTCTCAATTATAATTACATGTAATTGTAATTGTAATTTGTAATGGGAATTACTTTTTTAACAACTCTGGTTACAAGTGAACCTGGGTTGAAGAGCTGAAGAGTATGAAGCTGCCCATTACTGGGGGGAACACAAATCCAAGACCTGATCTCGTGAACAGAGGATTGGCGGTTTTGGACCGTAATTTTCGGATATTGCCTTCAGACTTTCGGACATTGATGCCTCAAACATGTCACAAAGTAACGAAGTACTCTCAGTTACAAGTGAACCTGGGTTGAAGAGCTGAAGAGTATGAAGCTGCCCATTACTGGGGGGAACACAAATCCAAGACCTGATCTCGTGAAGATCATTTCTCGAGTTTCAAGCAGCACGGAGTCCTGATGCCTGGGAACTGAGAACTAGTCAAGTGGGTGATCCGAACCATTCGACCATCCACTGAGTGAGCTGCTCAAATGAAACCAGATCATAT
>NW_007412637.1:0-611 GCF_000475195.1 Diaphorina citri
TGAACACGACATATCAGTCAGATTTCCGTATAACTGCTGTCTGATTGAAAACACATCACGAAAAATAATTTCCCTACCTACACATTTGAGCATGTGAAATGTCTGACATAAAAAAAACAAACGTGCTTCTTTCTTTCTAGACTTCTGTAGATTCTAGACACTTCTCACTCTCTCTTTCTTTTTCTCTATCTCTCCGTCACACACTTATCTCTCTCTCTCTCTCTCTCTCTCTCTCTCTCTCTCTCTCTCTCTCTCTCTCTCTCTCTCTCTCTCTCTCTCTCTCTCTGAATACAATTTGGGTGGAACTTTGGACTTGGATTATTCGACTGAATGGGGATGGGGACTGGATAGGTAGTGGATGGGGACTGGGTAGGCTTACCATTACAAAATTGAAGTGAGAAGAAGGATAGGATAGAAGAAAGCAAGCCGTTCCGAACCCGCAGCCTAGCGCTTACAAGGCAGACGCGCTACCCTCCAAGCTGACAAATCTAGCTTTAGTTTTGTACTTTGCTCGGCTGGCTACCTTTAATAATTATGTAGCTAAGGTGTCTGCCTTTTATATCAAACCAAAATAGGGTAAGTGTACCATTTATTCGCCCACCTAAAAAACG
>NW_007412638.1:0-611 GCF_000475195.1 Diaphorina citri
CTGTCTTGTTTTTTTCACACAGTGTAGGACTGTCTTCTACAATGTAGGAGTCTAATGTTATAGTCCTGATAATCACACGCTGGATAGAGTGACGTCATATCTTGGTCCTGAGAGGACGTTTGAATCCCCATGGCACACCAACACAACCTATGCCGGATTTCAAAAGCAGTATGAAATCGTAAAAGACCAATACCAATCCCAACGTCCTTCAGGACCAAGTTATGACATCCCTCAATCCAGTGAAATGTGTAAGTCATACATAACTTGATCTTAAGTAAGAGTTCGATCTAGTCATAAAGTGAAATCGATTGTCAGATCGGTTTCAATATAATTATTTAACGTCTTGGCGATACGAATGCTGGCCAAATCCGACAGAGAAAAGTCTCGTCTGAGACGTTTCTGTCAAAGAACACCCGTCCACTTTTCTGCTCTATCCCAAATAGAAAATAGAAGGACCCATTCTCTTTCACCTTACCTCTTCATTTCTTTTAGTTTTTCATTCATCCGATCCAGTCATTTTCATTTTTTAAATTATATCATTTTGATTTAACTTTTAATATTTAATTATTTTGTTTGTACATAAGGTAAAATATAAAACGTATTCGAAAGTC
>NW_007412639.1:0-611 GCF_000475195.1 Diaphorina citri
TAATCGAGTGACTGGGTTCCGGAACTCTAATATTGTCTATATCGGGGGAAACTCGACACTCTAATATAGCATTCTAATAATTCTGAGAACCTAAATCAGGGGAAGTAACCCAATAATAGAGTTCTTCCACCCTGACTTGTGGCACTCTATCACTATTTTTTCTGAGTGCAGGTACACTACGCGTTCTACGACACTGGGTTTTCTCATTTCTCTTTCACTCTACAATGAACTGATAATTCAATTACCTTATCTATCCCTCTTTCTCCTCCTCTTCCTTCTTCTCCCTCCTCTTCCTTCTTCTCCCTCCTCCTCCTTCTTTCTCTACGCTAATATAATTTTAGAAAAACAGAACGCCATAACGCCATTTGGGAGACAACAAGATGGAAAATGAGAGAGAGAGAGAGAGAGGGTGGGAGGAAGAGAGAGAGAGAGATAGATAGAGAGAGAGAAATGGAGAGAGAGGAAGAAAAATGGAGGGAGGGAGGGAGGAGGGACAATTTTTATATTTTGGGTGTTCAAATATCGTCCTCCACTCAAAATTGGATACTTTCTTTTCCTTGTGTATCCGAAATTAAATTTCATATCCTCCTCCGCATCCCTGTTTCTCTCTC
>NW_007412640.1:0-611 GCF_000475195.1 Diaphorina citri
GCACAGGTAGGACCTAACAAAGTTTAAATCTAACACAATTAGGACCTAACAAATTTGAATCTAAAACAATTAGGTAGATCTAAATATTAGGCCTAAATCTAACGCAATTCTGACAAAGGCAATTGAAACCTAACATAGTTAAATTCTAACACAAAACTGGACCTGGCACCGTGGTCAGCAAAAAGTGGACTGAATTAGGTCCCGACCAAGTTGGAAATTTCGAGGGAATCCGTAGGAATTCATCCTGGGGGTATGCAATCGCCGATATGTGCTGTCATGCTATAAGTTGCCGCGTCAAGGAAGTATAGTATGTCCCGAAAACATCTTGAAATCTTGGCCCACTTGGCATAGCAACTTCACAAATCAAACAAAGCAAATAATTTTACACAAAAGAGTCTTACAAAGAAGGGGAGGGAAATGGTGCTCGAAGGCCCAATGGAAGCCAAAATTAAATGAGAAAAAATTCATCTTGAACATTCTTGTTCGGTCAAGAGTTGTCGTGAAATAAACAGGCGTACTTACAAACCAGAGAAAAATCATCGACTTGAAACTTAAAACTTCGTTCGTTCCAAGAACGCGATCATGGTAGGGATTTCCAGTGGCGAAAATCT
>NW_007412641.1:0-611 GCF_000475195.1 Diaphorina citri
TAATCCCTATTTATTTCTATTTTACTAATATTTAATTCTACTAATATTTATTTCTATTTTTTATAATTTTTGAAGACCCAGTTTGTCACATTGTGATAAACGGAACAATGTCACTAATTCTCGATCCTACAGTACCTACCAAGGTACTTCTTTGATCAACATTCTTTACCCTAACTTCCCCGCTCAATATTTCCTCCTTTTCTAAGCTTCCCGCAAAAGCTCACGGTGAAAAATTGTTTTTTTTTTTTTTTTTGAAAAATCCTGACTTTGGCATTTTTTCTCGAGTTCGCGGAAAGTTTCGTTTTGAAGCCATTATTTTTCAAAGTTCCACGATCAAAGGCCTCAGCGAGAACATTGAACAAAAGTTCTCCGGCTTCGACTTTTTTCTCGAGTTCGCGGAAAGTTTCGTTTTCAAGCCATTATTTTTCAAAGTTCCACGATCAAAGGCCTCAGTGAGAACATTGAACAAAAGTTCTTCGGCTTCGACTTGGTTATTTTCTTTGTAGGTTTTCTTTGTACACACTTTTCTTTGTAGTTTTCTTTGTACACATTTTCTTTGTAAGTTAATAACACTGTTACAAAATTACATATACTGGTTCTGCTTTATGATC
>NW_007412642.1:0-611 GCF_000475195.1 Diaphorina citri
CAGTCGCAGATAACATCCAAATACTACACCGTTCAAGGAGAAACAGAGACAGTCGAGTCAATCTGGGATCGCTTCAAACACGCAACACAGAATGCTGCCTCTGATACCCTTGGTAACAAAAAACATAGGAAAGCAGATTGGTTCGATGAGTCTGATGAACTCATTGAAGAGGCATTAAAAAAGAAGAGGGATGAATTCAACAAATTCCTGGCGAACCCACATCCAAACCAAAGGAAGAAATATGTGTCAGCTCGGAAAAAATGCCAAAAGGAAGTGAGGCATATCAAAGAAAAATGGTGGATCAAAAAAACTGAAGAATTGCAAGCTTACATGAATGTGAACGATTCTTTTAACCTTTATCGATCAATCAAAGAGGTAGTTGGTCCAACTAAAAAATCCCTCAACATCATAGAAGATAAACAAGGAGTAAGCCTGAAGAAAAAAAATGAACAGCTTGCCAGGTGGAAAGATCACTTCGAGAATCTGTTGAATCAAGAAGCTCAAATAGACTTTGATAACCTTGAGATCAAACTAAACGCTACCAATGATCTTCTACCAAATGATGATCCTCCATCCCAATTAGAGATCTCAAAAGCACTTGGTCAGCTCAA
>NW_007412643.1:0-611 GCF_000475195.1 Diaphorina citri
CAAGACGAATTGTGCCTACTTCCTAAAAAGGAGAGAAAAAGCAAACTTTAATTTAAAATTTATTGAATTTTGTAAAAAATAGAAAATATTGAAGTTATGAGAATAATAGTTGATCCTTCTCTCCTTTCCGTTTTCCCTCCCATCTTCCTCCTCCTCCTCCAAGATATACGTTAAATCACCCGTGACAGTATTATAGTCTACGCATTCTGCGTTACTGCTTTAAATCGTTATAATATCACAATAGTCATTGGATTGCTATTGTGGCGCTCACAACAACACTCAACACAAAATATAATCTTACATAGAAAACGCAGGTTCTCGTTTCTCCACAATTTCCATCTCTGAAGTATAAATAACACTTCCAAATTCCTGGCCAGCACCTGAGAGCTATGTCTAACTGATGAGTTCCAATAAGAACGAAACGCGTGCGGCTGCCCTCAGGTGTTGGCTAAATTGGTGACCCCGACGTGATGGAAATTAGGAAACTTGAGAGCCCTCATCTGGACTTGACCGCGTCCTGGCTGCGCACTCTTCGCAACCCAGCACGTTAATACACCTCTGCTCGCGGGTTCAGAGCACTTGCACAGGACTCGGCACTCCAAGTCCAGATG
>NW_007412644.1:0-611 GCF_000475195.1 Diaphorina citri
ATTACGTTGCGTACATATATTTCGATAAAAATGAAATATGAATGATACTGTGAAAGCATGACAGAAAATTGCAGGGAGAGTCCCAGGGTAGATTTTAGATGCCAAATGGACAGCATTAAGCAAAAAAGAGCCATCCAAAAATATGAAAAGTTAAATCGACTAAAAACTAGCCTTTTTTAATAGGGTTTTTGAAAGTTGGTTTTTGTTGACTGGTTCCTTTCATAATACGAGTAGGATACTAGAGTAAATAAAATCAGTAATCAATCAACAGTAATTATTGGTGATACGAGTACATGACATAAAAAAGTAAAAGAGGCATCTCCACTATTTTCCATATGTTGCACGTTGCATACTCAAAATAATTGCACGGCATTCATAAAAAACTACCTCTAAAACAAGCCCTGATTCACATCTTAAAGCTCCACGCACATGATTTTCAATCATCTCGATCAACACACTATTGCTTGATGTAAACGGGGCTTTATGATACACTAATGAAACTAACCCCCCTCTCCTACCCGTTGTGGGTGGCGTTCCCCCCCCACACACATTCTCAGTCCCCAGAAGATTTTAAATTGAAAATCATAACGGCATTCAAATGGCGGACATAA
>NW_007412645.1:0-611 GCF_000475195.1 Diaphorina citri
AAGAAAGATATTTAAAAATGAAGAAAACAAAGGAAAACAAAAAGAAAAAACAAAACAACAAGATAGAGCACACAAAAGAAAGTGACAGGAGACAAAAAGGAAATACATACATACGAGTACAATGAAGAATGAAGAACTAGATAATTATAGAAAACTATTAGGAAGAAAAATAACAGAATAAAGAAACAACAGAAGAAAAACGGAAGAAAGAAAAGGAGGGAAATAATTATGAATATGAAGAAGAACAAGAAGAAAGAAAAGAAACAATGGAAAACGACGAAAGTGTGCAAAAAGAACAAAAGAACAGGAAGGAGCACTTTGAAAGAAAAGATAAATGAACATATAAATAGGGATAAATACATTGAAATAAATACATAAATGGAGATATAATTAGCAAATGGTGAGACTCTCACAATCACAATATTCACAATGCTAGTGTTGAAGAAAAAGGAAAAGATTTAGAAAATGAATCCGGTAACACAAGATGTCTAAATGTCATTGGATAAAAAAAGGATTTGCAGAAAAAGGAAAAGAAGGAAAAGATTTAGTTCATACGAAAATGAATTTAGTAACCTAACACGTCTAAATGACATTCGATTCGATGAAACATA
>NW_007412646.1:0-611 GCF_000475195.1 Diaphorina citri
AACTATAATAATACTAGAAGACTTTCGATTTTTTCAGGAAAATGTCAAGATGGGCAACTACTGATGGTATTTGCTACTAGATTTAGACCAATGAGTTCAGGAAAAAAATCGGACATTTTTAGAAAATCATATTTTTCCCTATATCCTTTTCTTTTTCAAGTCCAACCTCAGGTTCAAAAAACATTATCAGCTTAGTACCTACGTTTAGATCCCTACCTAATTCATACACAAATACTATAAGTAATACTATCAGTAATAAAATACCTACATTATCATGTGACTCTGTCAACATATTAAAAATACCATGACTATACATAACACAGCATTTTCTAATTCAGAAGACTTTAGCCGAAAACAGAAGACATTTCATAAAAATCAATAGACTTCCCATACAGGGCTACAAAAATATACTGAAACAAATTACATCACAAATATTTTCTCCCCCTAAATACGAGCAATTCATAGAAAATATATCCATTTTAAACACAATAGTGCCAAAATCACCAAGTCCAAATTATTGAATTTGGTTTAGGTATACAATAGCAAAATAAATTTAATTTATTAGCTCCAAGGACTTTATTCCACTTATCTAAAGCTAAAGCGTCAATTAC
>NW_007412647.1:0-611 GCF_000475195.1 Diaphorina citri
CCAGCCGAGGTATGGAATTTTATCCTCAATACAAAACTGAGAATTTGACCACAGTAATAGTAGTAGCCTACTGCTGGAGTAAAGGGACTATGTGAGCAGTATAGCAGTATTAATAAGCAATAATGTGATGATCAAAAGGTGCATTTTTTTTAGTCCATCGAATACGATGAATCCGTATTCGATTGCCTTGAAAGTTGCACTGATTTCATTAATATAAGACCAAGGTTGGATTTCACCAACATTTTTTCAGCCCTTAGAAGGCCTGTTGAGTTCCATATTATTTGTATAGGCTTAACAGGGCTGTTAATCTAACAGGCTGATAGGAGCTAAAAAGTAAGTTGGTGAAACCCACAGCAAATAATTTCTGCCATTACCAAACACCTTAAATGAAGAAAAAATTATACCGAGTAGGTTCATAAATTAAGTAGGTATGCCACTCAGTGGACATTAGAACTACGTTTAATCTCATATCATATTACATCGGACAGTCACATATTTCCCACATTATCATTTAAAATCTTCCTCACTGAACAAAATTATTTGAACCTCCTGTAGGCAGAGCCGCACCTAACATCGGGTACCTAATTGAACCTGTCGGTAACATGTCTTAC
>NW_007412648.1:0-611 GCF_000475195.1 Diaphorina citri
GTGCTACAAAATTAATTAATAATTTAATTGAACTTTTGATGGGAACTTTAATACCTAGTATTGGAATACAATCAACCAGAGGTTAATGACCTGAAGACATTTTTAGAGCGAATTTTCATTGAAGAGTTTGAAGACCATTGCTCTAAAGGAGAAAGAGAAGAAGAAAAAGAAAGGGAAAGCGAAGAAGACGAACAATTAGGAGAAGTAGAAGAAGAGAGAGAAGGAGAAGAAGACAACGATGAATGAGAAGGAGAAGAAGAAGAGGAAGAAGGAGGGGGAGTATAAGAGGAAGGTAGAAAGGAGAAGGAAGAAAAGAAGAAAAAGATAAAATAAGAATGAGAATACGAATAAGAATGAGAAGGAGAAGAAGAAAAGAAGAAGACTAAGACGAAGACAAATAAAAAGGAAACGAAAGAGGAGACGAAGAAACACAGGAAGTAGAGGAAGAAGAAGGCGGAGGAGGAGCAGAAGAAACTGGAGAAGAAGAACTACAAGAACAAGAAGTTAGTAAACAATGTAGTAGGAGAGGGTGGAGAAGAAGAAGAATTGAATTGAATTGAAACATGGTAACATTTTATTTTTACAATTAATAATAAACATAATACATCTCC
>NW_007412649.1:0-611 GCF_000475195.1 Diaphorina citri
GGTGTAGTGGTCAAGGCGCTCGCCTGGTAAACAGGAGGGCGTGGGTTCAATCCGAAAAAAAAAAAAAAAAAAAAAAAAAAATATAATTTGAGAATTTGACCACAATAATAGTAGTAGCCTACTGCTGGAGTAAAGGGACTTTTCAGTCCTATGCGAGCAGTATAAATAAGCACTATTGTAGCCTACTGCTGGAGTAAAGGGACTTTTCAGTCCTATTCGAGCAGTATAAATAAGCATTATTATTATTAGCCTGAGTGGGGACTGGTAAAAGAAAGCAGCAACTTTATGCATAGACCCAGATGGTCACCCATCCGGGTACTAGCCACGCCCAACGTTGCTGAACTTCAGTGATCCATGGGGAACTAGCACTTTCAACATGCTGTCACCACTGCGATACGTTGGCAAGAAATGTTTTCCATCACAAGCAGGGCCGGATTACCCATGAGGCAGAATGGCAGACTGCCACGGGCCCCGCGCTTTTAGGGGCCCCACGCTTTGAGGACTTACACTAGATATTATGGGTTTTTTCTAAATAAAAAAAAAAAGAATGTTGCATGATATTTTGCATGAAAGATGTGCTCACAAACATTAAAACTTCAATGTGTAAAGAA
>NW_007412650.1:0-611 GCF_000475195.1 Diaphorina citri
TCCCTCCCTCTCTCCTTTCCTGTCTCACTCTCTCTTTCTCTTCCTCCCTCTCCCTTCGTCTCTGTCTCTCTCATTCTCCCTTCGTCTCTCTCTCTCTCCCATTCTCTGTTGCTTTCTATTTCCTGTTTGCATTAAGAAGGCTTTTTATCTCTGTTTCTCCCTCCCTGTTTTTATGTTCTTAATGGGTGTGAAGATTTTTCCAACCTATATGCACCTTTCTACCATCGAAAAATGTAGAAAAAGTACCAACTTATCATCTTACCAACCAAGTTTCCATCAAACGTGGCTCAAAAACTACGTACTTATAAGATTTGACCCATAGCCCATAAGCATCAGGTATACAAGTAAAACACTTCTTGTAACTAGAAAGGATAATCCACTCGTACAAATTTTGTAGCCAAAATCAAATGTCAGCCCAAAACGACGAAATGTCACCCTACTAGCTAGGGCTGATTGAGAGGCTGACGAAGAATGTCGACTCCGTCCGAACTCGGAAGAAGAAGAAAATTAGAAAGGATACAGTAAGTGTTGTGCAGTACCGTTTCACCTGGTAGTGGTCAAGGCGCTCGCCCGGTAAACAGGAGGGCGTGGGTTCAATCCCAGCCGAGGTA
>NW_007412651.1:0-611 GCF_000475195.1 Diaphorina citri
CTCAGCTCGAGTATTACTTTTCAAGGTAAGAACCTTTTCTTATGAAAATCCTACACAGAGTGTAAGTAGGTAGGCGTCCCCAACAGAGAACTGACCATTGACCCTCGCCTAGTACCGACCCAAGAGAAAAACTAACCATGATAATGAATAGAAGTGTCCTCAACGGAGCCTTGACCATAGTACCAACCCTCGCTGAAAACCAAGAAATTGAGCTGAGTATTTTCTCAGAAATTGAGCTGAGTATTTTGAGTAACTATATAATATTATATAGTTTTCTATTTAGTATTTTTAGTTTAAGTTAGATTATGATAGTTAGGGCATACGATGTACATAAGTTAGTAAAGGGTCCGCCCGTGTATTGAAATAAATATAAATATAAGGGTCAATGGTACATGGTCACCGTTGTAGCCGCGTACTTTTACTTGGGAGCTAGGATTATTGCACCCGATTACTTTCGTAATCCCAATATTTTTGCACTGCAATCGAAATACGGACTACATAATATGTGCAATCAAAATAGGACCTAATCGATCCTCATTCTTCCTGTGGACATTTTATCTCTGAAAATACAAAATACAGTCGAAATTATCTAAGTGGGAAAAAATTGTGGC
>NW_007412652.1:0-611 GCF_000475195.1 Diaphorina citri
TGCCTGAGCCTGGAAGGCATTTGGAATTCCGCATGTATTTCGCACAATTTCACATTTAGGTATTTTGTAGTTTGTACACTTTTGCATTTATTTTGTACAAGTTCACACTTATTTTGTACAAGTTCACATTTATTTTGTACAATACATTGTCGCATTTATTTTGTACATTTTTGCATTTATTTTGTACTAAAATGGGAGACATTTCTTGTTGTTTCCTCTAATTAGAGAGGATTTCTCTCCACTAGGTAGAGTGCAAAGTGCGAGAGAGAGAGAGAGAGAGAGAGAGAGAAAGGTGAAGACCTGAATTAGAGACGTAGGAAACCGAGAAGAAAAGCCCCCGTCAAAAGAAATTGAGAAGGAGAAAGAGGGTGAGAAAGAGAGAGAGAGAGAGAGAGAGAGAGAGAGAGAGAGAGAGAGAGAAAGGGAGAGAGAGCTCAAGCGTAAACAGAGCTGGGGGAAATGGAAAGAAAAGTACTTGTAATAATAAAATAAAAAATCTTAGCCATAAAAAATACAAATATCAAAAAAATATATTTGAGTAGGTGTTGGATGGAAAATAAAAAACAATCAGTGACTGATAAGAAAAAAATCAGGACTGAGAGAGAGAGAGA
>NW_007412653.1:0-611 GCF_000475195.1 Diaphorina citri
GTATACCACCTTTTCCCATTTTCCCATTTAAACCTGTAGTACACACATACATACGTACGTACGTACATACATACATACACACATACGTACAGACCATGGGCTAAAAATCACTTTTTTGACATCAGGAGGTCCCAAAACGGATATTTCCAACCATTTCCCGATTTTGAAAATTTGGACCGATTGCAATACTTTCATTACTAGTATAGCCGCTAAACTGTAGTAATAGAAAGTAAAAAATTTCATCAAAATCGGTCGAGCCATTTTCTCGTGAAAAGAGGACAAAAACGGGTCTATCAACAAAATAGGCCATTTTCTTCACGTTTTTGAACCGCCGCCATTTTGAATCAGGATGGAATGTGAAAATTTCAAGTAGCCTATGTCACCCGGAGTACTTTTCCCGGAGTACTTTTCAACCACAAAAAAATTCATCAAAATCGGTCGAGCCGTTTTCACGTTAAAAGAGGACAACCAAAGGTCTACATACACACATATAGGTACAGACAGACAGAAATAGGTATAGACACACATATAGGTACAGACAGACAGAAATTTTTCTAATGTGATTTTTGGAATCGTGGATGCATAAGGAGTAAGAATAACTAAAAATTTCA
>NW_007412654.1:0-611 GCF_000475195.1 Diaphorina citri
TTCCTACTTGAATAGAATAGAATAGAATAGAATATACGTTTTATTTGCACATAAAATACATGAAAGTACATTGTACAATGGGGCTAGAGGTTCTTGTCAGTCTCTTCCAGGCAGCCCTATTATGTAGGTACCTACCTCATGTCCTGATATTTTCTCACCCTGAAGTCTTGATTCACACAATCCTTCCACCTTTCCTTCGGCCTACCTCGCCCTTTTCTCCCCCTCACTTCCATTCTCTCAACTCTTTTCCTTATGTACCTAATAGTTCTCATCTCTTCTTTCAACATGTCCATACCACTGCCGTCTGCTCTCCTGGATCTTTCTCGATACGTTTCCGTAGGCTAGCCTGTGTTATCAATCGAGGAGGAGGACTGGGTATGAGAAAGCCAGCCGTTCTGAGAACGAGCATTAGGTATCTGTTCAGGGTAAAGTCCACCTCAGAAGGCAGTCACGCTGCCCTCCAAGCCAACTAGGCACTTGGCAACCACTAAACAAACACGAGCTGTTGGTTTATAAGTCGATTAATAAGGCTTTAGTTGCCAGCCTAGTTAGCTTAGTTGGTAGTGCGTCTGCCTTGTAAGCGCTAGGCCGCGGGTTCGATTCCCGCCCGG
>NW_007412655.1:0-611 GCF_000475195.1 Diaphorina citri
TTTTATTGATTAACACTTAAAAAACGAACTTTGAAATCTTATTTCCACGATCAACGATACTTCGAACAACGAACAATATGGGATGGGTAAATATTCTCTGAGTCGATTCAAAGAGTCGAATATTTCAAAAGAATCGTGAATCGCGATTCTTAAAATTCAAAGAATCGCGATTCTTTGAAGAGTCGCAATTCTTTGAAGAGTCGAGGTTGTGCCTACGTTGCCGTGCCCTGTAAAACTACAAACTACTCAATCTCATTGGTTACGAGAGTGATCCTGTGTGCTGTCTCTCTCTCACTACAAAAGAATCGCGATTCTTTTAGAGTCGATTCTTTGAGTCAAATATTTGAAAAGAATCGAGTCGTGGTATTCGAATATTCAAAAAGAGTCGAATATCCCATCCCTACGAACAACTCTGACGAACACAGCAGCCATCTTTTCAGTGTTTACAGGTGTATTACCGTACATTACCGTACGAGGGAACAAAATCCGTACGGAAATCTTACCTTATCGCCATGTTGACCAACACAAAGATGAAAAAAAAAAAAAAATCTTATTCGCCAACAATAGGTTAGGGTGTTAGGTTAGAGTTAGGTTAAACGCACAAATGAGCA
>NW_007412656.1:0-611 GCF_000475195.1 Diaphorina citri
CATTATTATTTTTGGGTTTTCAGCTTTTACCACTACTACCAGCATGTTCATTAGTTTGGGAAAATGATTTATAAAATTTCCCACTATACTCGTAGGTTTAGGTCAATCCCGATGCATGTGGATTTTCTGCTTCTCCTTCTTTTCCTCCTTCTTCTTTTTTGGATTTTTCTTCTTGTTCTCCTCTGCCCTCTTCTTCTCCTTCGCATTCTTCTTCATCTTATTCTTCGTATTCTTCTTGCTTGCGATTCCATCTACTTTATATGAGTTCGACATCGATCGACTTTGGTCGACTGTATACGGTTTAGTATCTCCTTACTGACCAAGCTAGTCAAGCTATAATTTCCATCTTTCTGCGCCGGCCTTTGAACGCTAGGTGTTATCCTGGAGCGAAAGTTATCCTAAACAAGTAAGGTTCGCTCTTGGAACGGCTGGCTTTCTCCTATCCTGTCCTCCTCATCTTTTCGATTTTGGGAAGATAACACCTCAGCAGACAGTTCTCTCTATCAAACCCCTGGCTTTCTCTCATACTGCTCTCTCGATTTCCGTAAGATAAAACCTCCGTTTTTAGAGTTCCCTCTATCAAACCTCTTCAGATTGTAAGAAAAAATGAA
>NW_007412657.1:0-611 GCF_000475195.1 Diaphorina citri
TATTATTTTTTTTTTTAAGTAGGTATTTATTTGTTTAAATTAAGGGGAAAAAACACCTTCGTGGGGTGAATGTCATTTTCCTGCCTCGCCTATTCAGGAAAAATTGGCTGTGAATAAGAGCTCAGTGAATTGTAAAAAAAGTCCCTCTGAAAAAGGGCCCCTAATTAGGAGTCCTCCGTAAGAAAAAGGGCATCCGTATCTATCGATTTAACATGATTGCTGAATTTCTTAAAAAAAAAGTCAGCAGCACCGTCACCCATTCGGAAGATATCAACAAAGCCCAAAGGTGCTTAACTTCAGTGAACCTTTAGAAGCTGGCTCTTCTCATGAATAATTCCCCTTATATGTGGATTCAAAATTTTGACTTGAAAAAAGATCACAAAAGGACCGAGAAATGTTTCGCAAAAATTTTGCATACCAAAAAAAAAAGCCGCCAAACTTTTTTTCAAAACTTCTTCGCCCTACCAGGCCCGAAGAAGACTTGCATATTTCCCACTCCACACTACTGCATTCCCCGAGCCTCCCATTAGAAAAAATATCAGGAAAAAACCGAGAGGAGAAAAATGGGAAAAAATCCCTCATAAAATCAGAAGGTCTGTCCCTCCTACCCT
>NW_007412658.1:0-611 GCF_000475195.1 Diaphorina citri
CCTTGTTCCCCTCTCTCTTCCTCCCTCTCCAACCTTTATCTCCCAATAAAACATTCCCACACTCAATAGAGGTACGTAGATACATGGGTATGGGGTACATAATAATAAATATGTAGCTATATTGGACTTTCTACCTCGTCCATTTCAATTTTTATTGACCCAGGAAAAGGGAGAAGGAGAGAGGAGGGAGGGAAAATCAAAATAGGGGAAGGAAGGGTATTTCTCCTCGTCAATTTCAAATTTTCAGGAGAGAAGAAAGGGAAGGAGGGAGCAGAACGATTCCTCCTCGTCCATTTCAATTTTTATTGACCCAGGAAAAGGGAGAAGGAGTAAGGAGGAGAGAAAACCAAAGGAGGAAAAGGGGAGGGAAGGAGAGGAGGAATGAGATTGGCGCGAGTAATATAAAGGAAAAGTGGAGGAAGGGAGGAGAAATAGAGAAGAAAAGGGAAGAGGGAGAGAAGGAAGGGAAGGAGGGAGCAGAGAAAATCAAAGGAGGAGAACGGGAGGGAAGGAGGAATGAGATTGGTGCGAGGAATATAAAGGAAAAGTGGAGGAAGGGAGGAGATATAGAGAAGAAAAAGGAAGGAGGGAGAGAAGGAAGGGAAGGAGGG
>NW_007412659.1:0-611 GCF_000475195.1 Diaphorina citri
CAGTACTGAGCATGAAAGGTGTTTTCTTACGTAATAATAGAAAGTAAAAAGTCCTCAAAAATCCACATCTGAAGTCAAAACAATGAAAAATTATTTTAAAAACGTTGAAAATTCAATTTTTATTTGACTTTCCAAGGAAAAATGTAAAACAATAGCCTCTAATTCTTTTAAAAAATCGCTTATTTTGCCATGTTTTGAAAAAATAAATGCCATATTTTCCCAAAATAAGTGCCATATTGCCATGTTTTTTAGTGCCATATTTTGGAAAAATAAGGAAAAAATTTGAAAAAAGGAAAAATTCTGAACTTCTCTGCTAATTACCCTTTTTTGTGTATAGGTGTATTAAAACTCCTAAGTAGGTATAAGGGCTATGCATATTATGCATCGTGGACCCTCACAAGTCGTATTGCCTTAGAAAACAAGGAATTTTAACTGTAGGTAGTGTTGGTCTAACCGAAGGTTGGTCTAACTTTTTTTCCAGTGCAAATTATCAACGACTCTCTATTTTCGGGAGAGGGCAAAAGATGATAAGATTTCCTCTTTCCTGCCTTGTAGCAGGGATCATATACAATTTTATACAACACAGAAATTGCACTTTATTTTGAATGGGT
>NW_007412660.1:0-611 GCF_000475195.1 Diaphorina citri
AAATAAAATGAAAATTAAACACTAAATCGGAGAATTAAAACAAGCACGTTAACCACTTGGATTAGATGAGTTAGGTTGTTACAGGGAGACCCTATGAGATTATCATTATGGACATTCCAGTACTGCTAGTAATTTTCTATGAAACATGAGAGTAATCTCTATACTCTTCTACTTCTACTATAGTGATAATATGCTCCTAATACAGGGTGTCCCAATCTTACTTTAGTGTAGGCCTCATATTGATACGTAGTGTGCTTTGTACAGGATGTACCATCGACAAAAATATCTGTGATTTGTTCGTGAAAAACTTTTCTACATCTACTCATTAATAAAAACTTTGCGATTTGTTCATGGACTTTACTACACTTGCACTTTTTTCCTATGTACCTACTAAATTTGTAATGTTATTTTCTTCAATCAACTGTCTTATTATTTTTCTGAAAACTCAGTTTCGTGTTATTAATGTAGGCGGGGTTGTTGCTTCGAACTCCGAGCGCCTCCCAGTACGCTTGATACAAATATAACAAAACGTAAAAAAAACTTCTAAGGTAGGGTACATCATCTTTCTCAAGAACAGGTCCCACAATATAATCCTACCCTGATTTCATATC
>NW_007412661.1:0-611 GCF_000475195.1 Diaphorina citri
TTATCGTCCCGAAATCGAAGAGAGAAGGAAGACAGGATAGGAGAAAGCCAGCCGTTCCGATAACAAACATCCCATGTCGAGGATAAAATCCGCCCCGGGCGGGAATCGAACCCGCGGCCTAGCGCTTACAAGGCAGACGCACTACCCAAGCTAAGATAAAATCCGCCCCGGGCGGGAATCGAACCCGCGGCCTAGCGCTTACAAGGCAGACGCACTACCAACTAAGCTAACTAGGCTGGCAGAGAGTTTAGATATAGGGGGTAAAAGGAGAAGGAGTAGGCCGAAAATGAGATGGAGAGATAAGTATAGATTATCTCCCAGGTGGATATTTTTTAAGTCGATTTATCTCGGGTTCCATAAGTCGTAGAAGAAAAAGAAAAATTTCCTAGTTAGTATTTTTTTCTGCTCCTTCACTTTGAAACCTTGCCTAAATAGGCACAAAAGGTCTATTGCCACTTACCTTCTAGGAGCTGATCAACAGTCGTAAGATATTCCAACCCAGGAGGGCAGTTGGGCAGTTGATACCTACACTGCCTAGAGGAGGAGAACTATCGATAGCACTATCGATAGTTTTGACTATCGAACGCTATCGATAGTTGAGGCTTGACTAT
>NW_007412662.1:0-610 GCF_000475195.1 Diaphorina citri
CGGTCAGGGGACAAATTTTAATTTGAATTCCCGAAAAAAGCCGAAGAAAAGAAAGTTGATCAGCTGTCATAAATTTTCGTTAAATCGGAATGAAATATTAAATTTCTTTTGTCGAACTCATTTTAAAAGTTTAGAATAAGTTCGATATTTGGATATGAGAAATGGATTGTTCACTGCTCACTTCCTATCCCTAGAACTTTACTTGATTGCACTAGAACCCGTTGAGATTCTAGGACCAAAAGTAGTTCCCTGTGAAATGTGCTGTGAACACAACAAATTTCTATTCCTCCATAATATAACAAAAGTAAATGTTTGTACAATATACCCGTACTTGCTACTTAAAATCAAGTCAAAGTGTCCTGTAGAATAACTAGTACCGGTGCTCGATTCGGTGATTTCTGTTTCAAACATATCGAAAGATAAAGACAAATCAAACAAAACACACCATGCGGATTTTTTCCATGTGACAGAAGTTATCGCTTATAACATTAGCCGATATAGACGGCAAGACGGTTTATTTAATTAGTCTCTCGTGTAAATATATACAAAAATGATAACTTTTTAAAATTAGCCAGTTTTGTGAATATAGAATTGAAAACCGTTTGTGCAT
>NW_007412663.1:0-610 GCF_000475195.1 Diaphorina citri
CCATACTCGCGAGTCAAGTAATGAATTGTTTGACAACATAGCTGGGGAACACAAGTTTGAAGTGGAAAATAAGGAGTGTACGGCAGTGCGCCCGGCCAAGTTCCAGTAAGCACACTTATTTAACTGTCTATCTTTGATTCTTTACACTAAGTCATTAACCTTTTCAGCAGGTTTCCCATATATGTATAGTTTACACGAAACTAAGTATTGACCCGCGAGACATGAGTTGTGTCGTCTAAACACTCTAAATCCAGCTTAAGGTCCGGTGTTACCAATCATAGTTACTCCGGTTACAACGTGGATACCTCTGCCTCTGTTAATGCTCAGCTTGGTAAGACCGGTACTTGACTGACACACGTAACGTAACACCTATGAAATAATACTTCTTTACACCTGTCCGACTGTTATCCAATACCGTGGTTCTTAGATTGTTTGTTAAAACCTTTGCTTGAAGCAATCCGATTGGCTAATCTTAATCCATAGAGTAAAATCAACCAATCCAAATGATTCATCTTCAATTCAAGTTCAGTCTAGAAGTGTTGGATACATACATCTGTTGGGCAGATGTGAATCAGTGTTCTACCTTTACGTATACTTCGCGTTGCTTAAC
>NW_007412664.1:0-610 GCF_000475195.1 Diaphorina citri
ATTTTATTTATTTTTATTATTATTTTTTTTTTTTCAAAAGTTGGTTTATAGGTACATACCTACCTACATTATTACAAAAGAAAAAAAAATCATATTAAACCAGAAATTTCAAGGATCAAAAGGGGACCAAAGTGAAAAAAGGGCAATTGCTCAAAAATGAGAGTAATGAGACCCACTCTGCTTCAAACGTTGAGTTTCCAGTCACTCTTAATACGTGATTTATGTTTGACCCCCAAAAGCCAAATCAGGCCCAAAGAGGGATTAATTTAAAAGTCTGTCTTCTTGTGTTAGTGAATCCCTTTCATAAGAACCAAATCTCCCATTCAGCTGCGTTTCGCTCAGAACATCCGTTGGTCTGTGGACAGTTTTCCGAACAAACCCAGAATTGATGTTACAATTTCGAGCGAAACCTAAAAAGTTGTGATAAGAACTTTGAGCTTTGGACTTTTCGAAAGCCCGAGGCGAGTTTGATTCGGGGTAAGTTTATTAAAAACAAACTAATATATGTAGAAAGCAGCGGGTTTATTTAATGGTTGACGGGGGAAGAGGGAAGGCAGGCGAGATTATCTACTACGTTTTGGTGGAGGCGCGTGTTTTCAGTATTTTTGTG
>NW_007412665.1:0-610 GCF_000475195.1 Diaphorina citri
ACGTATTGCAAATTTTCATGATACTCCGCATCATAAAAAGTCTGGAAACTAATAATAATTACATTCCCTCTCATATTTGAGAACTACAACGTCATTATTATTTTTATTTTTTAATAGATGACACCTTTACGAGCTTCAACATCCTGAGTGCTTTATCCAATAGTCTCCAAGCTAGGAACACCATAGATCACGACATCCTTGAGACTTGAGTAATAGTCGAACCAATCCGAACTGAGTGGATCGATCAATGTTGTCTGGAATGGATAGAACTAGACGTACCTGATTGATCTTCATGATCAGAGCTGTAATCTGTTAATCGAGGAAACAGATAGTCTCGGTGTTGAAAACTTGAAAAGACGACAACCAAACCAAAGAACAGACTATCTTGACTGTCTTATGAACCAAAGAACGAACCAACCTCTTACCTAGTTACCCATCTAAAATTTTAAATAGGTGGTTAGCTACTTAATTGGACTATTGGAGAGTACCAATTTTGGTACTTTGTATCTCGAGAATCATGAATCAAGTTCTTAGTATTGCTTGATGCATACACAGACAAGAGATTACCAGGCGTTTTTGAAGATATTCGGTTCGTCTTTAATCACCAGTC
>NW_007412666.1:0-610 GCF_000475195.1 Diaphorina citri
TCAGCTTTCTGTACCGAACTCACTTGCAGACATGTTTAACTAAAAGGTTTCCCATCCTGTTTATCCTTACAAGTTGTTCCTTCTGCATTTTAAATTCTTTCAATCTCTTCACTTATCCTCGATCTTAGGTACCTTACAGCTTACATGATCATTAGTAATGTCATTACTAATGATGGAATTCCGGGTTTTCTGATTTTTCATCATCATTACTTGGAAATAATGACATTACTAATGATTGTGTAAGGTGCCTATTAGGATTAGCCAAAGGCGCGGCGATAGCACGTTGAAGTTAAACAACGTTCCACGTGGTTGGTATCCGAATGGGTGACCATCTGGGCAATTGCGTGCTTCTGACTTTTCCTGGTCCCACAGGATGGGTGAGATTAATGTGAGTAGGCGACTAGCTTGTAGCCCTTGTCAGTATACTAAAGGTCTTAGCAGTTATATCCACAGTGACGTTAAACAAACCCCTTTAAAAAAAAGCTTTGTACATTTGTCAAATTAATGAATATTGGGCACATGACTAAAACTAAGGCGGCTTTCACACTGAGGTAACATGTCGCAAGTAGCAAGTCGCAAGATGCTACGTAGCATGCATCTTCAAAGACCA
>NW_007412667.1:0-610 GCF_000475195.1 Diaphorina citri
AACGAAGGACGGGGGGACCGAGCCAGAGGCAGTGTCCAGTCAAGGTCGCTCGCCAAATTTGAAGGAAAAAGTAAAAGTTTTCCTCACGAGCTTACGTACTTCATAGACGTAGCTTTATTTCTACACAGCCATATACGTAGTCCTTTAGTAACGAGTTGTACCTACTTATGCCTTATAGTCCTAAGCTTTAATAACAAGTTGTATACTCTACAGCCCAAGCTTTAACGTGTTGTACGCGATAGTTTTTTTTTCATTTTTTTTTCAAGATTGAAAAACTGACCAGGTGGAAAATAATAATGTCAAGTTGTTAACTGTTAGAGCACGTAAACACCATTATGTGTGTATAGGGCAGTAGTGCCTTGGTTTAAGTAGTGTAGCGCCTTGATTCTTGGTGGTTTAAGTTCTAGAGGGAGTTTCCCATAACAGTAATTAAGCAGATGGAATAAATCATAGATAATCATGTTTGCTCAACGCCTCGGTATATCGGTAATCTAGGTATTAAGTTCATATAAAGTAGATATGGAGGTAGAAAAAAAAAGGCATTAAAAATGAATAAGTAAATACACAAATGATAAAATTGGATAAGTACACAGGTACTCATATAGTGGGG
>NW_007412668.1:0-610 GCF_000475195.1 Diaphorina citri
GCTTTCTAATTTAGCACAAAGACTCCTTTAGAATGTCTCGAAAAACTGTTAAATCTTATTTACCTTCGGAAGGACTGGTCGAATTGTATTATATGGCCCGGGCATTATATGGACAGACCATTATATGGACCGACCATTATATGGCCCATATGGTTTAAGTACGTTATTTACGAGTGGGACTAAATTGAACTTGTGTGTGGTGTGTGGTGTGTGTGTGCTCTTTGCTATAATACTTCTGATGAGCTTGGCGCCTTGAAGTTGTGAATGAACAGATCTCGCGCGTTCCGGAGAAAAGTGAACCTTTTTTTTTAAATTTAATTACCACTATAACTTTGGTTGTAAATAAAAAAATAGATAAAAAAAGAATATGAAAGGAGAAAGAGGATTGTCCCCCCTAGTTTTACCTTTTTATCGACCTGCCACGAACAGAACGACTTAGGATATGTATGTATGTATTTCCTACTGTCACGGGGTTATTTGGCCCGTGGCGAGAGGACAAATGAAAACACTTCGATTGAGGAAATTAATGAATAGTTATTTGTTTTATTATGGGGTGATTTATTATAATGAGAAATATTTATTAAGTTAATATTAATTCAAGATGAGCTAC
>NW_007412669.1:0-610 GCF_000475195.1 Diaphorina citri
AAACATTATTTCTCCCATTTTAAGAACTCCCATTTTGGCCCTGTAGAATGAGGAGCATGTTTTTTAGGTTTCGATTTCGTATTTCTTTATGGGTCTCTGTAAAAAATTGACTTTTTCCAGACCCCTACAAAATGGGATTGATGGGTTTGTGTTTGGTTTTTAGGACACGTTGTGTGAACAAATTGATTCGTATTGGGTGGTTTTTAGGTTTTTACTTTTATTTATGAGTTATTTGGGGTCGGGGGTGTGACGGTGTGTATTAGTCAAATAAACTTTTGAGCCACTTTTCGTGGACCAATCGACTTGAACAAACTTCAAATATCATGATTTCAAATATGGTTTACCATCCTAAGTCGGTAGCTTGTGGAAGTTAGTGCTATGTAAATGTCAGAAGGCAGGGTTCCCGCATAGGGCGAACTTTATCCTTAACCAGATACCTATTAATTGTTCTCAGTCCCATCCAGTGCTTCCCTCTTGGCTTTCGGGACGATAAGACCTTAGCAGTTACAGTTTCCTCTCTATAAAACGTCTTAATCTTTCTTATATTATAAGAACGAGATCCATTCACTCATTCACATTTCACATTTCATAGTTCACACACTGATCGCTC
>NW_007412670.1:0-610 GCF_000475195.1 Diaphorina citri
TCTTCTGATAGGGATACCCTATATTTCTATTTTAATATTTTTAACTACTTCTACTGTTAATTGATTTTGCCAATCCTCTCGATTTTTCCCCACCCAATAATCAAAGTATTACTTCAAACAACATCCGATTCTATTTTCTATTATTATGGAGCCTTAAAACTTCTCTCTCACCTCCCTGCCCCCCTCTTATGCCCGATCATACCACTGAGAGTTAACACAGTGTCAAAGGTTGTCTTTGACGTCACCCATTTGATTTACACAGGCTGGTATTTCTTAAACTCTGGATTAACTGAAAACTCTCGTGGTAAGATTGGGCATTGGTAATGCAAGGTACTTAGCCAGCCTGGTTAGTTTAGTTGGTAGCGCGTCTACCTTGTAAGCGCTAGGCCGCGGGTTCAATTCCCGGATTTTATCCTGATGGGATAATCTTCGTTCTTGGGACGGCCAGCTTGTTCCTATCCTGTCTTCCTTCTCTCTTCGATTTCCGGACAATAAGACCTTAGCAGTTACAGTCCGTCCCTCTGTCAAACCTCTTTAAAAAAAGGTACCTACAGGTACCAACTAATCTTCTACCACTGATTTTTTTTTTTTTTTTTGTCTGGCTGGGGGA
>NW_007412671.1:0-610 GCF_000475195.1 Diaphorina citri
CCATTCACAAACTCCAGGAAAGGCTTGAAAAACTTTTTTCTTCTAAATTTAGATTTCGCGACGTAATTCATCCCTCTTTTCTTCTTACTTTCTTTCATTTTATTTTTTATTCTTCACTTTTTACCTCCTCTCTTTTACCCTTTTTTCCACCTTTTTAGCCCGTCCTTCCTTTATTATTAATAAAAAAAGGTATAGTGGACGGGCTATTGTATTCGCTTCGGTGTCTGTCAGTCGGTCTGTCGGTCGGTCTGTCTGTCCCCATAGAAGGACTTATCCAAACCTGGTCAACCTATATATCAAATTAAAGGTCTTTTTATCAGGAACACGACGACCTATGAACTCAAAGCGAGAAAGTTTTAGATAACACTTCAGTCGTTAATTTAAGACCGGTTTTAGCGTTGCCTATGTTGAGCTACGCCGAGGAAGGCCAATAAATGGATTTGTGACTTAAACATTCTATTGGGGAATCAAGGGAGAACGGGCTCTAGTCTTGATTTTAAATCATTACAACATGAAAGTAATATCAAAAAATCAAATCAAGAATAATAATAAACTGAATATTACATAAAATAGGTAGGTACATAAATACTGATTTTCTTTAACCAAGATC
>NW_007412672.1:0-610 GCF_000475195.1 Diaphorina citri
CTCCGGGGGATATTTGGGCTTCAGCTCCTCTCTGGGACATCGAGACTTTTACCCGAATGGAGGTGACTGGCCACAACCTGGCTGTACGTGGGACTATGCAGGTAAATATCTGTTTTTTGGCTACTTGATTTTGTAGGATTAGCGCTAAAATTTGTAGCCAAAACCAAATGTCAGAACAAAGCAATCACCCTATTTAGGGCTGATTGAGGAGGGGGTGACGAAAAACGCCGACCCCGTCTGTACACGGAAAAAGGCGAATAAAAATAAAAAGAAGAAAAAGAAGAAGAGCTAAACGTTTAAAATGGGATTGGGATTTAGGATATCAAATATCCTGTGGTTCTCCATACCATTTTTCAAGAGGTTTGATGGAGGGAACTATAACTGCTAAGGTCTTATCGTCTCAAAAAGTAGAGATAGGAGATCACCTCCCGTTCCGAGAATGAAGCTTATCTGTTTGGGATAAAATTTGCTCCGGGGGGGAATCGAATCCTCGACCGAGCGACGGGAAATAAACCCGCGACTCGATTTGCCGAAGAGTAAGAGATGTGTTATTCCGAAAGAGCAGATTCACTCTTGATCTTTTGATAATGACTGTAATTTTATTAAGTAG
>NW_007412673.1:0-610 GCF_000475195.1 Diaphorina citri
ATGTATAGTAGGAAATTAGCACGTTGGACTTCGGATGTGGAGGTTGGTGGTTCGATCCGAGTCCAAGTCATAAAATTAATCATTGCATTGAATCGAATACGATAATACATATTCATGTCAATGTCAAGTATTTAACTTAACACAATTAAACTTGTTTATTAGGTATGATTAAGTACCTATCGCAGTGGACCTAACCTAACCCTGCTTGACTAAAGCTTTTTTTTTCAGCTAACCAAAAACCGGATTAGCCTTGGTTAGGGACGGAACTTTTTTTGTTATCGAGTCCATATTTGGTCATAGGTAGGTATGTACCTACATATGTATACATGCATACTTTTTTTAGTTGTGGAACAGGGTTAACTATGAGTGAACTAAAAATTGGTAACTAGAGGTAGGTTGACTATACCTCCTTATGTACCTATTAAGGTAGAGACACACAACTATCACGTCACGTGAGCTCATGTAAGAATATATGTATGTACATAGGTATGACATGAACATTTTATGCCGTTACATAGGTATATGTATTATGTATGCTGCACTGTGGGACATGTCAGGGAGCGCGTAGCGCGATCGTGTGTGTGTGTGTGTGTATATGTGTATGTGTGTG
>NW_007412674.1:0-610 GCF_000475195.1 Diaphorina citri
AGACTCAGGCCCTCAAGTGGATAAGAAATCGCGAGGATAAAAACAACCTTAAGGTAAACCAACCTTAAGATAACCTTTAACCTTGGAAACACAATCTCTAACCTTGGAAAAACTAGCTTAACCTTGGAAACACCTTCTTGAAATAACCTTCTTTAACCTTGGAAAAACAACCTTGAAATGACCTTCTTTAACCTTGGAAAACAATCTTGAAATAACCTTCTTTAACCTTGGAAAAACAACCTTGAAATGACCTTCTTTAACCTTGGAAAACAATCTTGAAATAACCTTCTTTAACCTTGGAAAAACAACCTTGAAATGACCTTCTTTAACCTTGGAAAAACAACCTTGAAATAACCTTATTTAACCTTGGAAAAACAACCTTGAAATAACCTTCTTTAACCTTGGAAACACAATCTTGAGATAACCTTCTTTAACCTTGGAAAACAACCTTGAAATAACCTTCTTTAACCTTGGAAAAACAACCTTGGAATAACCTTCTTTAACCTTGAAAAACAATCTTGAAATAACCTTCTTTAACCTTGGAAAAACAACCTTGAAATAACCTTCTTTAACCTTGGAAACACAATCTCTAACCTTGGAAAAACTAGCT
>NW_007412675.1:0-610 GCF_000475195.1 Diaphorina citri
TCTCCGGATGATAAAATAATAGAGTCATTGCGTCCCTGTCTGTCTGAACATTACTTGACTTGGGTGCTGCTTTCGAGTTTGTCGACAGAGGAAGTGTTTATCCGACGTCATGATAGAGGTATCCTTTTTAGATAATTCAGGCCCATTGGTCGAATTGTAGCTTTTCCCTGGACATTTTAACCGCTCTTAACACCGTGTAAAGATTGCAGAAATATGTAAAGATATATCTTTACATATTTCTATAGAACGATACATGAAGTATATGCCAGTTTGTAAGTAGGAAACATAATATCTTTACATATTTCTATAGAACGATACATGAAGTATATGCCAGTTTGTAAATAGGAAACATTCAAACCCAAAATAACTCTTTTAAGGTGGAATTCTCGGATAACCTAACAAATACAAGAACCTCTTTTCCTGTTGAACAAAACCATCGTGCTTTTCACAACATAGATGAACACTTTTAGCTACTTGATGGGAAACTCAATATTCCAGACCAAGTGGACTGTTCAGAACCACTTATTACAATAGACAACAGGTAGGCACATAATATACATGGGCGTAGGCGCTGTAAGTAGTTTGATAAAATTAGAGGAAACTAAAAATA
>NW_007412676.1:0-610 GCF_000475195.1 Diaphorina citri
AAGACCTAACCTAACCTAATTTAAAGAAAATTATTAACTGTACATATTAATTTAGGTCATAGGGTTTAATTTCAACATTTTATTTAGGTATTTATTTTTTTTTTATTATTTTTTTACAAAATATATTTTTTTTTTCATAGATTTGTATACATCCATGTTTTTTTTTACAATTTTTTTTATACTTTTCACTTCTAAAACGACCAAAACAAAGGAAAAATGTGCAGAAAAAAACTATCGAAAACTATCGATAGTCAAGCCTCAACTATCGATAGCGTTCGATAGTCAAAACTATCGATAGTTATCACTATCGATAGTCAAGCCTCAACTATCGATAGCGTTCGATAGTCAAAACTATCGATAGTTATCGATAGTGCTATCGATAGTTCTCCTCCTCTAAGAAACAAACCCTGTCAGTTTCAATACAGATATTGTCACAAGCAGGGTCAGTTTGACACAACCGTAACCTCCTGGGTACTCAGTCCCAAAATCCCAACCTTTGTCGTCTGCTGATTGTTCACTTTTTTTCTGTCTATTCTGTCTGTTCTGTGGTTCTGTCTGTCAGAACAATTAGCAGATTTATTAATGCCTGGATTTCGGGCAAAATTCCGTT
>NW_007412677.1:0-610 GCF_000475195.1 Diaphorina citri
AATTGTTTTGACTTGGCGGGGCGGAGCGGTAAGGCGCGGCGCTCCTTAAAGTCCTTAATACCCATTCTGCCCCAGAGGTTTCTACCCTTCAACTAATAAGCAACTCTAATAAGCAACTAATAAGAAAAAATACTTTACTCTACGTTATAAAGAGTAAGCTGTGTGTAGTAGATAATTGTCTTGTGATAAAGAATTTACATATTATTACAATCATTTCGAATTTTTTATCCCTCAAGAGAAAAACTTTCAAGCATTTTGTTTTCCCAACATTTAAGCAATAATGATAACAAAACCTTTAACTTTTAAATCTCCACTTGTAAAAAGTTTCCAGTTTTGAACTTTTTTTTTTTACATGAGAAATAAAAGAAATTTATCTCTTTTCCACATAAAGTTTTAATCATACCTGATTACAAAGTTGTTATCCGTACTGCCAATCTATTCCGTTAGGTAGGTACAGAAATTTTGTAATGATAATATATGTAATTTGTAAGTGTTGTTCTTAATTCGCCAAATCGCTTTGTAAGCGGAGAGGAACGTGACGACTTTTTTTTTTTTATTTGGCATTTTCAAAAAGCCTGTTTCATATTTTCATGTATGTTTTAAGTACACA
>NW_007412678.1:0-610 GCF_000475195.1 Diaphorina citri
CGCCTCCTCCTGAGAGAAAATAAAAACATGAGATAAAGTTAATGTGAGCTATAAATAAACAAAACATGAGATTAAATCAATTTGGGTCATAAATGTGTTTGCACACATACGCGACGCCCTCGATCGATGTCGACTGAAACCGTACACTGCCTCGACAACATAGACTCACCTCTTTCGATCGAAGGCGTCGACTATGTGTGGTGTGGACACAGCTTAAGAAGCTATGTAGGTACTCATGTAAGAAGATATGTACATTTTACGGGCTTATATTTAACCTGAGATCTCTGTATGTCCCTGTAGATTTGATAGAGGGAACTGCAACTGCTAAGGTCTTATCGTCCCGAAATCGAAGAGAAAAAGAAGACAGGCTAGGAAAAAGTCAGCCGTTTCGAGAACGAACCTTATCTTTTTCGGATAAAATCCGCTTCGGGCGGTAATTGACTAGGCTGGCATATTTAAAGGAATTGAATTTGAAAATCACCCACCTCCTCCTCCTCCTGAATCAAGAAGGAGCGGTGTACAATGTAGCGACCCGTTGACTACGATAGCGTCCGAGTCGCTATGATTATCGCCCTGGTCGCTACCAAGAATACAAAGTATCGCCCTGGTC
>NW_007412679.1:0-610 GCF_000475195.1 Diaphorina citri
TTTTTTTTTTTTATGGAATTGTACCTACCCATCTTTTATATATTCCCTATTCCCTCTTCAGGTCCGCAACCTATCAGAAGATCTAAACACCGACTTGTTCCCCATCGTGGTAGTCTCTTGATAGAAATCGATTCTGTGTTGAACGGATTTTTATCTCATGAAATCAACGATGGTCAAGATGATGACGACAACCAATCTCTTTTCTGGTACATGGATCAGATCTTTAATGGATTCCTCAGCAATTCCAAAGGTTTGAGGGAAACTTTCGGTGTTCTTCCATGCATTTCTTTATGAAATGTCTGTCCCATTTCTAAATTTTCATTTCTACTATCTATCTACTCTTGAGAGTTGACAGGTCGATTTCCAAGAATTCCAAGTCTTCCCATTTCTACTCTATCTCTATCTACTCTTGACAGTTCGATTTATAAGTTTGCTATCTTTTTGATTTCAATACTGTTCTCATCTTGATCATTTTCTTTGGCTAGCTCTTTGTTTATCGATTCTTTTGTTTTTGTGTCCGTCCTTCTGAATATGTTGTCATTTATGTGTACAGTTTTAGGTACCCTAACTCTCGAAACTTTCTTTGGCCTCTCTTTGTGTATTGATTTTA
>NW_007412680.1:0-610 GCF_000475195.1 Diaphorina citri
AATTTGTACACGTTTTTTGAGTGCAAATATTTCAACGGGTTATTTTCTGGTATTCTCGTGTTGACCCAGCACCTAAATCGGAAGTATTGGGTCTCTTCTCCCCCAACTGATGAGAGGCATACTGCGGGATGGGCATGGTACTACACAGACCACACGAGTCTAATAACCCATGTTTATTTTGTTTTCAGCGGCTCAATATAACCTAGACGAGCCGAGTTCGGAAATCGTATCCCTTGTATCTCATGCCACCCAGTCCAGGCTAAGTTCACTCACGGAGAAGCTTAGCATATGTGCTGAACACCGCTCAGATCAGCAGTACAAAGCACTCCCAGGTATATTTTTGCGTAGATTCGTAGAAGCTTTGATCATATTCGTAACGTTTAGCGTAAATTCCATTGTTTAGCTCTAAATAGTGGAACTTTGGCCCTGAATAACGGCCGAACCGTACATGTATCGAACCTCGTCTTTTCGAAAACTTTTTGATCAACATCTTATAATCTTGTGGTGTCTTATTTCGAAAGGATTTTTTTTTCTTCTTTTTCTAAAGTTTAGCCCTAAATAGCGGAACTTTATTCTACGTCTCACAATCAACTTTTCGCGTCTTCTTGGT
>NW_007412681.1:0-610 GCF_000475195.1 Diaphorina citri
ATCTTTGACCAATGAGTATGACACTCATTCAAAGGACATACACAATGTGACTATGGGTGCATTATATTGCAAAACGACCTGAAATTGAGGAAAAATGTATGTATTAGAAAAGGCTCGAAATTAGGTCATTGAAAGATATTCTAAAATCGAGGTTAATTGCTTTCGAGGAGTCCTGAAAAATTAAAGTAAATTGTACTACAAAATATCCGCTTTAAATCTAAAGAATTCCTGAAATGGAGACAAATTATTGTTATTGTATTGCATCGTTAAAACTTCAACTCAAAATGTTACGGCCCTGACAAGATCGAAGTTTCGTCAGGGAACGGAAAGAAAGAAAGAAAGAGAGAGAGGGAGAGGAAGGAGGGTGAGAGAAGTAAGTTGATACAATGTCTTTAGAAACAAGGTCTCACTGTAAAGCTTCAACCCTCATTCCCTCCCTCTTTATCCTTCAAAAAATTCTCCCTCTCTCTTATTACCCTACATTTGTTTTTCTCTACTTTTCCTTATATCTCTTACTTTCTCTCCCTTCCTTCTCTGTCTTACCCTTCTATTACCCTCTTTCTACCTCTCTCTTCCGCTTCTCTTTAACTCTTGTCTCATTATCTTTTCT
>NW_007412682.1:0-610 GCF_000475195.1 Diaphorina citri
TTGGAGGAGGAAGCTTGTCGAGGCAATGGATCAACTCCGGTCTGAGATGCCACGGCAGTAAGTAAGTAAGTAAGTATTCTATTCTAAAAATCAAATAAATAGGAGCCAGCCTAGTTAGCTCGGTTGGTAGCGCGTCTGTCTTGTAATCGCTAGGTCGTGGGTTCGATTTACATGTGGAACACCCGGTATAGGGTAAAGGGACTTTTCAGTTCTATCCCAGCAGGATAAACAAGGTATATTCTATTCTAAAAATCAAATAAATGGGAGTAGGTAGTTAGCTCGGTTGGTAGCGCGTCTGTCTAGTAATCGCTAGGTCGTGGGTTCGATTTACATGTGGAACACCCGGTATGCGTTGCATCATATAATCATTCTGAGTAAAAGCTCCCCAGACTGAAGTAATTGGGGGATTTAAAACCACCTTGGACGCCCTAAACTTGGTTGGAAGAATTCCAGGCTATCGATCTAAGCCTAAGGTCTTAAGGAGAAAACCAGCCATTCCGAGGACGAAACCTTATCCGTTCAGGAAAAAAATGTTCATGAGTAATTCAAGTCAAATAGAGAGGCCACATCAAATATTTCTTAAAAATTACTTTTATTAATGCAAGTGACT
>NW_007412683.1:0-610 GCF_000475195.1 Diaphorina citri
ATTTTTTAACCTTTTTTATGTGTCTAGAATCTAGCTAATCATGTAGCTTTGTAAAGCTTGTGTATTTCATTATCTTTTTCAAAGTTTGTCGACAAAAACTTGAGGGTTTATAATTTATAATTTAAAAAGCACACTGTTGAGTGATGACATTTTTAGCGTGCTGAAATAGCTCAGGAAAACTCTGAACCCACAGGAGAAAAACAATAATCAAATTAAGAATAAGTGGGTAGGTATTAGGTAGGTATCAACCTCAACCTACTGTTTTTAATTAAATTGTAGACTAAATTTTAGATTGCAGAACAGAGTGGCAGTCTCAAAGGCTCTACACGAAAATATTTATGGGGGGTTTTAGATTGCAGAACAGAGTGGCAGTCTCAAAGGCTCTACACGAAAATATTTATGGGGGGGAAGTCCCCCCACAGGCGAGACAACTAAGTCGTTCTCTTGCACATTGTTTCGTCTTTCTCTTGTTATGTAAGGTCAGGCTACTCTGTTAAGGTGCATTTACACTCACTCGGCTTTTGCCGATCTTTAGCAAATGTGGGTGGTAACGCACCTTTAGCTGTTTTAAAAAATCTAACCTCTAAAAAAAAAAAAAAAAAAAAAAAAA
>NW_007412684.1:0-610 GCF_000475195.1 Diaphorina citri
CGCGGTATCCGCGGTTTGTTCGCGGTATTCGCGTTTTGTGCGCGGTATCCGCGGTTTGTTCGCGGTATCCGCGGTTTTTTCGCGGTATCCGCGGTTTGTTCTCGGTATCCGCGGTTTGTTCGCGGTGTCCGCGTTTTTTTCGCGGTGTCCGCGTTTTTTTCGCGGTGTCCGCGTTTTTTTCGCGGTATCCGCTGTTTTTTCGCGGTATCCGCGGTTTTTTCGCGGTATCCGCGGTTTGTTCGCGGTATCCGCGGTTTTTTCGCGGTATCCGCGGTTTGTTCGTGGTATCCGCGTTTGTTCGCGATATTCGCAGTTATGGGTTCGATCTCAGGCAAACGCAGATTTTTTCAGCTTTTTTTTACCGCAAATAATTGATGTTTTAGATAATGGAATTCCAGCTGAAAATTTGGAAACCTCTCTGGCGAGAAGAAACCATTACAACAGTTAGAAAAAATCTGGTGTGAACATCACACGACCTTCCTTATCCTATTGAATGATGCTTAGTTGATTGTTCTTTTACCCTAACTTTTAGAATATCTCTAACCATTTTGTCGCTATAGCTGAAAACCGCCAAAAAACGGTCGAAATCTGTCCAAAAGCGGTCAAAATA
>NW_007412685.1:0-610 GCF_000475195.1 Diaphorina citri
GTGATATACTAAGTATAAACATAAAATGTTAAATTGGGTATTACCTAGATCTTAAAAAATGGGCAAAAAGTTAGTCATCTCTGAATGCTCTTTTCTTCAATCTTATTTAAAGGACTTTTATCACTTTCTACATGTAAAAAATCAATCGGCGCAATTTAAGGTTCAACCGTTCAACCAATGAGCGGAGCAATTGGAATATCACCAATAGGTCCATTCTCCATCACGAGTAGTTAGACAACACTGTAATCCTTGCAACACTGTAATCCGTTAGGGAGGCCTAGTTAACTGACGGCTACTTTTAGTACGGGGAAAAGTTTCCGGTGATGTTAGGATTAGCTTGAGGACGTTAATATTTATGTTCCCTGCATAAGCCATCGTAATAACCAGAAGATTTCGCTGTAAACTTTGACGAACGAGAATATTTTGCTGTAAACTTGGACGAACGAGAATATTTTGCTGTAAACTTTGACGACTTACCTTGGGTCCATTACTCCCTCTTGTCAGGCTCACAATGTCCCACACCAAACAGATGAGCACAGCACTCACTCCTATTTCTTTGCTCAACATTGCACATGCTCCCAACACGGTAACACTGAGATACCTGAGGACA
>NW_007412686.1:0-610 GCF_000475195.1 Diaphorina citri
GAAGGCACAAGAGGAAAACAATTTGCATGTCATGATGTCTCTTCAGAAACGAAAGAAAAACCTTTGAATTTAAATATATACGCTAAAGGTTCACAAAGGTAAGCATAATAATGTTCAAGAAAAAAAGGTAAAGAAGGTACATATCGTTCGAAATATCAGGTCAGTGGATGCAAAATACGTCCCTAGTTGACAATAGGACAATTTAATGGGACTCCCTCCCTACCTTACCTCTTTTTGTAGAAGAGGTCCTTCGTACTTTACTTCCTTTTGTAGCACGGGGTTCCTACCTTACGTATTCCTACATTGGAGGTCTTTACCTTACTTTCTTTAGTAGCAGGGGTCTCTACCCTTACCTCCTTCTGTAGCAGGAGTTCCTACCTTGTCTTTTCCTACATTGAAAATCCCTTTACTTTCTCTGGTAGTAGGAAATCAGGAATCACTGGGCACACCTAGATCTTCTTTCTTGAACAATTTTCTCACCTCTCTTCTTAACTTTTCCCTTGGCCTTGAGATAATTTTCTTATTCTATTGCTATCGAATTTTTCCATGTGCTCGTATTACGTGTTGCGTTTATTGAACATCATGATTTTTATATTTACCTATCTTGGTA
>NW_007412687.1:0-610 GCF_000475195.1 Diaphorina citri
ACCTCTGCTTCAATTGAAACTGAATGGAGAAGTGGTCGATTTTCCAGTGGTCAGGTGACCCCTTGAAAATTGACCTCTACTCCAATATAAACTGAATGGAGCAATGGTCGATTTTCCAGTGGTCAGGTGACCCCTTGAAAATTGACCTCTGCTCCAATGGAAACTGAATGGAGAAGTGGTCGATTTTCCAGTGGTCAGGTGACCATTCATACATAATATTCAAGTACACAGTGGGCTTTGAGTCAGCTATGTGTGATACATTGCTAGGGTGTGTCATGCCCATGATTCACCGGTATGGAGTTGATATGATGCAAAGGTGACTTGAAAAAGTTCATACTGGATTTATGATAATAAGGAAAATCGTCTCAGTTTCCGAACGGAAAATACTACACTACAGTACCTTCTTGATTTTAAAGGTAGAAACACACTACCATCACGTCACGTGAAGTCATGGGGAGTCAGAAAGATGCAGCTCAAAGTTTTCACATAATATTGTAGGTAATTTCGTTCAGGACAGCCACACTACTATCACGTTACGTCACGTGTACCCTAGGACACCCAGGAGAAGAGATAGTAAGAGGATCAGGGTTGTTTGAAATGGAGGAGAGCG
>NW_007412688.1:0-610 GCF_000475195.1 Diaphorina citri
GAGAGAGAGAGAAGACGGGATAGCAGGAAGCCTGCCGTTCCGAGAACGAACATTATGTGTTTAGGTTTAGGATAAAGTTAGGTCCGGATGGGAATGGAACCTGAGCTACCCTTAAATCTACCTAGGGGTGGCTCATAAACATCTTACCTACAACACAGTAGAAATGGCACATCCACCAATTTTAATGTTTGCTTGCCACATTGCATAACTATAAGAACAACGGCGCTCATAAAAAATACCAACATTACTACTGAGGATCCGATCCGAGGAGGAGAAAATAGAGGGAGAAGAGGAGGAAGAAGAAGAAGAAGAAAAAAAGAAAGAGTTAAGAGGAGGAGGAGGAGACGACTAGAAAGAAAGCCGTTAAGAGCCGAATAAAAAATGCGATAGGCGCGAATAGCTTTCAAGCTTTCATTCTAGGAACAGAAGACATAGCTACCTATCTACGCTATACGTTCACATAGCCAACATAGGATCCGATTTTGATTAAATTTGGCAGAAATATGATTGTAATTTTCTTATTAAAGTCTGGAAATAATTATGAGGGCATTTAAAATATAATAATAATAAACAAACCGCGCTTTCTAAACCAACGATCGCAGGTTCGAGG
>NW_007412689.1:0-610 GCF_000475195.1 Diaphorina citri
TTTTGGAAATCTCACCACACGTCACTGGTTTTATGGCTTAGGATTCCCAGATTCCAAATAGTCTAGAATACTTGCTCAATTATTATTATCATTATCTCTTCTGATACCTCTCTATAGTCTGACTCAAGTAGATTGAAAATGTGATATGATTCATCATTCTTCAACAAAGCAAAGTTGCACTAAACGTACCACGAAACGTTTACACTCATTCGAGTGGAAAAAAGCCACAGCCTAGTTGGCTTGGAACGTAGCGCGTCTGCCTTGTTGCGGGTTCGATTCCCGGCCGAAGCGGATTTTATCCTGGACGGATAAGTTTTGTTCTCGGAACGGTTGGCTTTCTCTTATCCTTTCTTTAATAACCCATCTTTTGGGACTGTTTGCACCTACACCTAAACCTTAGGGTGAACTTTAAGTGTATGTTTATGGGGACCTGATTAAAATAATATATACCCTGTTTATACTGCCAGAATGAGACTGAAAAGACCCTTTACTCCCGCAGTCTAAACAAGGTCTAATGTATTAGATCTTTAGCGACTTCTATTTGAATCTTGCAAGAAAAATTCTCAAGTTCAAACAAACACAGTATAGTGCAGCCTACCTCAGTTTTCTT
>NW_007412690.1:0-610 GCF_000475195.1 Diaphorina citri
GCTGAAGTGGGATACAAATCCATGTCTCAGTTGATTATAAGATATTTACTGCATTGCAAGTTTTACTTATTCTATTACCAAGATTAATACGTCAATTAAACACCTTATGAAACCTTATCGTTACTGAAAGCTTGTTTATTTTCTCAAGCCTATACAATTCACGCTCAGAATGTCGCGTTGGAACTTGTGTGGCTGAAAAAGCTTCCGACCCAAGTCTCTCAGACAACTTGAACGAGGACGGATCCCTAGGCTCAGACCTAGGTCTGTGAGACCGTCTGAGCGAGAACGGATCCCTAGGCTCAGACCCAGGTCTGTGAGACCGTCTGAGCGAGAACGGATCCCTAGGCTCAGACCCAGGTCTGTGAGACCATCTGAGCGAGTACGGATCCCTAGGCTCAGACCTAGGTCTGTGAGACCGTCTGAGCGAGGACGGATCCCTAGGTTCATCAGACCCAGGTCTGTCAGACCGTCTGAGCGAGGACAGATCCCTAGGCTCAGACCTAGGTCTGTCAGACCTTCTGAGTGGATCACATTAAACGTCGGCCGATTGACGTCTGGTGAAGTTATTCGGAATTTGGAATTCCGCAGTAAAAAAGTTGACGTCATATCA
>NW_007412691.1:0-610 GCF_000475195.1 Diaphorina citri
TAACACTTTAACAAGACACCTAGATAATATCAGCACTAACGATGAATAATTTTTACTACCCACTTAAATATACCTACCTACTTTACAAGCCTACAGTTATTAGTACAACTAGAAAGACTTTCACTAGAAGATTCAAAGACAGTTCAGTGGTTAGTTGCTTAAAGGACTAGATAGGTAGGTATGTAATTATAATAAATAATAGGTAGGTATAATCATTAATTAGATCTCTTTGTACCTAGTAGGTACCTACCTATTTAGAAATGATTCCATTGTAATTAGGTAGTATGTAGGTACATAGCTACGTACCTAGTGTAATTTATTATTATGGTAGGTACCTATGTCTTATTGTACTTTTACATCGGTGAAAAAGTATTAGATTGTCATGATTATTTTATTACTTTGACTACAATGATGATCATGTAGTTATTATTACCATGACTTTATTACTTTTTTCGATATAACAAGTAGGTAACTCAAGATTTAATTAGGTATTTCATTATCTTGGTTTCACTTTCGATGGATAGCTACTTTAAATGTTTTCTATGACCGCCGTTAATTATGTTGCATATGCAATGTGCATCACAATCGGGAATTATAATAAATTGTACCT
>NW_007412692.1:0-610 GCF_000475195.1 Diaphorina citri
GATGTCATCCAACTTACACAGGTGAATTTGTAAGCTTGATTCGAGCCTTACATCCAATCGTGTGTGCTGTCTGGGTATGTATGAAGATCACAATCAAGAAAGAAATTATTTTCAAAGGGGAGTTCCGTCCCGAGCGTTAAATCCGACTGAACTCACATAGGGATAAGTGTAGTGTAGTCATTGGGGTGGTTTCGAATCAGCTACCTACCCTTTCGCAATGCTTACTTTGAACTTTCTAAACGCGTATGGCGGTGCAATCAAGAAAGAAATTATTTTCAAAGGGGAGTTCCGTCCCGAGCGTTAAATCCGACTGTGGTGTCATTGGGGTGGTTTCGAATCAACTACCCTTTCGCAATGCTTACTTTGAACTTTCTAAACTCGTATGGCGGTGTGACGTATAGCACTACTGGTAGGTAAGTAAGTATTGTGGCCATCCTTGAGCTGTAATAAACTGAGCAAGAATCACTTAGATTCTTAGAATGTCTCAAAACTCCTAGTCATCAGCATATACACACGGCCTTGCGCATTCAAATCTATGGCGGTGTGACGTATAGCACTACTGGTAGGTAAGTAAGTATTGTGGCCATCCTTGAGCTGTAATAAACTGAGC
>NW_007412693.1:0-610 GCF_000475195.1 Diaphorina citri
AATTCTAATCCTGCGCCCTTTTCGATCCGTAACCAAAGGACTGGAAGAGGACAACACTGTATTATCTACAAAGTACACAGAGCATGTTGAATACAATGCAGATTACAATTGTAAGTTTATCTTATCCTGTCTATTGGATTTGCACTTTTTATTTTCTCTCGCTGTGTGTTTGATCAACTTATTTTATGCTAATGTAGCTACTAGCTTTATTAGAGGAGGTAGAATCTTCCGCCAATGAATGTCACCAGATGTGAGAGTTTTTAATGGTCTGACGCTGAGCTTTAAGTAAATAATGCTAGAGGAACTTTAGCTTTACTCACATACCTACCTTTCTAATTACTTGGGCATTCTCATTGCACAGTGAAACAACAATATCATGCATTTTTTGTATCAAATAGGTACCTTCCTACCTCAGCCTCATGAAGACAATAAAATTGAGGGGCTGGGTTGTACATTCCATTGAAAAAAGGCTTCGTAAAGAGAACCTAAGTCAGCCGTACCTAACTTTAATTTTCTTTGGAAATATCTGAACGATGTCATTTGAATATACGTAAAACTATCCAAAGAAACGTCCTACAAAGAAGGAAAATCTGTGAAACAATACAGAAAC
>NW_007412694.1:0-610 GCF_000475195.1 Diaphorina citri
GAAATTATTTACCACGAGTAATGGCAAAACATACGTGAGAAATATGAAAACTATTTTAAACAGGGTCTATCATCATCATCACTGTAGAAAATTTAGTAGATAGGTACCTAAGGTACCCAATTCACTTTTTTTCTGAAATCAAACAAAAAGGTAGTAAACAAAAAGGAAGAAAAAATCTCCCGGTGGCGTGGGGGTGCGGTTGTTGGTTTTGCAGTTCTGTGGCCTGTTCCACGAACAACTCTATACAATTCCCACTGTTATAGATACCTGTTAAAGATGAGCCGGATTATGCTCTTACTATCTGTCAAGCTCAACCAAAGACCAATACACTGAGAGAAAAAAAAATAGTAATAGGGTGCTACAAGTTAGGGTGGAAGAACTCTATTATTGGGTTACTTACCCTGATTTAGGTTATTGGAATGCTATATTATAGTGTCGATTTTCCTGATATAGATTTCAATATTAGAGTTCCGGTACTTAGTCACTCGATAGGGTTTGCGTTTCTCAGTGTACCCTCAAGTGTGCCCATTTTATCTATGCCGTTACAACAACGAGACCCTGTAGCAATTACTCTAGTATGAAATTCTCAAAGAAGACAAGCACATCATTT
>NW_007412695.1:0-610 GCF_000475195.1 Diaphorina citri
CCGATAAAAATAATTTCCCATGCGATGATGTATGTAAACGTTTTCCTAGCAGAACATCAGATTTTTTCCCCTACTCGTATTCTTCTATAAAAAAAAGGTCATTTTCCATGAGGAAGATACAAAAAACATAGGTCTGTACAAGCTAGTTTTATGGACTTTTTTTAGTAATAGAAAAAAGTTACCAACACGAAAGAACGGGGGTGGGGCTGTACGGGGGTAAAGAAGAGAGGAAGGATGTAAGTTTGATATACATAAAAAAAATAATAATAATAATATTAATGAAAAGTATTTGTAACAGCCTAAACCCTACCCTATGGCCGAAAATACCGATGCCCAATGTAAAATTCTGGAATAAGGTTAGAGTACACAGTACCGATATGTTGTAAACCCTACCCTATGGCCGAAAATACCGATGCCCAATGTAAAATTCTGGAATAAGGTTAGAGTACACAGTACCGATATGTTGCTTGGCCTATGACAGTAGTCTCAATGACATAGAAGTGGCTGGCCATAATTATAGACATGGACAGCCACTCAGATCGTCTGACAGACCGCAGTCTCGAGCTTTTTCCGCAACACACGTTCTGACGGTGTGACAGACCGTCCCACG
>NW_007412696.1:0-610 GCF_000475195.1 Diaphorina citri
GTTGACTATATCAGCTTTTTTCTCTCTCTCTCTAATCTTTCTTTTTTCTCTCTCTCTCTCTTTCTTTTTTTCTCTCCTTTATTTCCCTCTTTATCACTCTCACTCCCTTCCTCTATCTCTTCTTTCGACACATAGCTGCATACCTCTGTTTTCTTTCTCCTTCTCCGTTTATTCTTTGAAGTTTTTTCTTCTACATTATTTCGTGTTTTTTTTTGTTCCTCTTCTTTCTTCTATGTCTTCCCGATCTTCTTTACCTTTTTTACTTTCCTTATCCTATAGGAAGGAAAGTAATGTAATCGGGTCAAATTTTCAATGGTCAGTTTTTAGTGTCAAAACACGTTTTGAGGTCCCTAGAGCCTAAGTCCAAAGTTTCAGCCATTGGTCCGTGTGTGTGTACTGTGTGTCTGTCTGTCTGTAAACAAAATATCTCGAGAACGGTAAGAGCTAGAGACTTTAAATTTGGTATGTAGATGTCAAATGTGAGAAGGATGCGACACAAAACTTTTGTTTAGACCGGTGCAATGGTTGGCGACATTTTACCGCTTTTTGGCGGTTTTCGGTGTAATTTAACAATATCTCGGGAACGGTATAAGCTGGAGACTTGAAATTT
>NW_007412697.1:0-610 GCF_000475195.1 Diaphorina citri
TTTAGACAAGGAAAAAAAAAAAAAAAAACATTTTTTTTAGTTACCAATATAGGTACTGTCCTATAAGCTCAAGGCTTGTGTAGGACATTGATAAAAAGAAAAATTACGAGTAGAATGATATTAGGTAGGTATTTACCTAAGTTAGAAATTAAGTAATTAATTAATTAATATATTATTAAGGAGCGCAGTGCATATTAACTCTGTCATTTGAATTCTGCTCTTTTTTCTTTTAATTTTTTAATAACATACTTTTATTTTCAAGGGATAATTTCTAATACTTATTCTGTTTTTTATGCCTACTCATACCTATAATGCCAAATGCGTAGGTATATACTTAGTAGCTATTTGCGTACCTAACCTATTTATTCAGCATCACTTGCTTAGCGCTAATTTTTTTCCATTATGTACTTAGGTAGATATATTTATCTATCTACCTACTCGTATTTCTATTTTTAGTTGTTCCTTACTGATCTTCTTCCTTCTCCTATTTATTCTTCTTCTCCTCCTTCTCCTTCTTCTTTTTCCCATCTAAATCCTTCTTACATCATCATTATTCCAAGTACCTATGATCCCTTCTAATTTAGGAAAGTTATTATTATTATTATTATTA
>NW_007412698.1:0-610 GCF_000475195.1 Diaphorina citri
GAAGCGAATACAATAGTCCGTCCCTTATACCTTTTTATTACTATTGTAATAATAAAGGAAGGACGGACTAAAAAACTAAGGGACTTCCTAACTTTCAACTCTCCCTCTATGTAAAAACAACATTATTTTATTTTTATTAAGGGTATAGATATAGAAAGTAAGTGCCTTGGGAAATCTTTCCGCATAGGTTGAAGAGGATCAAAAGGTTTCAGTGGTCTAGTTAACCCCGTTATTCAGGTGCCGTGTCTTTTATAATAGGCTAACATTAAACAGACACCAGAGACTGACTTTTATGTCTCTCTTTCGTCCTCATACCTTTTTCTCTCTACCTTCCTTTCTTTTGTCGTCTTTTTCTTCCTCTCTTCCTACCTATTTCGTTCTGTTCTTTTTTTTCTCTACCTTCCTTTCTTTTGTCGTCTTTTTCTTCCTCTCTCCCTACCTATTTCGTTCTGTTCTTCCTCCCCTTCCTCTTTTTCAGTGACGTGTTCTAAAAGGAAATCAGGAAAGCACCGCTTTACTTTTTAAATTTTATTTATATCTAGGCTTGCCAAACGTCCCGAATTGGCCGGGACAGTCCCGAATTTCAGGGGGTGTCCCGGCGTCCCGTTCA
>NW_007412699.1:0-610 GCF_000475195.1 Diaphorina citri
GGAGAAGGAGAGAGAGGGGGGGGAGGAGGGATAGTATGCATTTTTGTTACAGGCATCTGGTTTTGTTGGAAAAAAAAGTTAAAATGATATTTTCAAATAAAATAATATTTTCCATCATTTCCATCATTTTTCTCTTAATTTAGGGGCTCCGTCCACAACGGTAATTCAGGACATGAGTCTTCTGAAAATGATGGTTTCTATTCTCTATCCAGATGGTTATGAGAACATGGAGTCATCAAAAAAGTAGGCTACGTTGCCAAACATATCAAAGGTGCAACGGTAGAAAATCTTTAAAAGAGGAAGGTACATTGCACAGTGCTTCCTCCCACATTGCACAATGATTCAACCTCTTGAAAAAAAGGTTACAGATCGAAGCTAGGTACCTCTGCTTTTTAAAAGAGAGAGTTCAAAAAAATAGACCTTTACCTTAATTGCAACAATGCAAGGAATTCTCGCATTCTGATTGGTTCTTTCATTTTGGGTCGAGACTCCTTGCTGCCATAACCATCTGGATTAACCATAAATGGGAAAAAGAGAATAGTTGAAGGAGCCCCGGGTATTGTTTCTGGGCGTCCCAATCCTTCCAAATATATCCTTAAAAGTTGTATAT
>NW_007412700.1:0-610 GCF_000475195.1 Diaphorina citri
AAAAAAGTAACCAAACTGGTTTCTGGGTAGCTCCATACTATACTCGTAGTCAAAGTTTTATTGAACTTGGTTGTCCCGTGCCAGCTTCACCTCGGTGCCTAACTTGGTAAGTATTGAAACTCTATTATTAAACGCAAAGTACTGTTTGCGAGTTTAAAGTTCACTTTATACTGGGTAGGTGAGGAATGAAAGTTTAGATTTTGGTTTGCGAGTGTTTTTTTATCTTGGCTGGGTGTCGCTTCGAACTTTTGACGTCCGCGTGCCTGCCTGCACGCTTGATTTTTCTTATGGCTCTCTTTTAAGTGGCAGGGTTCTCCACTTCTCCAGGGTTCTCGAGGAGCTCCTCCGTTCTTTTGCTGTCTTGAGTGTTTTCCTTCGTAGCGGTTTTAGCGGAATTGGTATTTGTTCTGAAAGCTCACTGGCTTGAGCCAATCTTCGACAGGACGTGGGAGAGCACAACTTCTGCCGTTTTTAGGTTTCGGAGTTTAGAGAAAAATGAGGAACCAGTTTGAAGATGTCAAGATCAAAGACTTTTAGGTCTACAGCCTCAATGTTGAATGGCACATGAAGACCAACGTAAAGTCAACACGAGACAGCAGACCTTAACGTG
>NW_007412701.1:0-610 GCF_000475195.1 Diaphorina citri
CTGCCTCGGTGGTGTAGTGGTCAAGGCGCTCGCCTGGTAAACAGGAGGGCGTGGGTTCAATCCCAGCCGAATTTTATCTTCAATATAATTTGAGAATTTGACCACAATAATAGTAGTAGCCTACTGCTGGATTAAAGGGACTTTTCAGTCCTATGCGAGCAGTATAAATAAGCACTAGGTATTATTATTATTATTATTATTATTTCTGTACATAGCACGGATAATCTCGCTCGTTTAAACATAGAAAGTAATTTGAACTATGATAAGCATACTTTGATGCTCGTTACAAATGTCGTTCTCAATAAAAAAAAAAAATACACCTCGATACATTTCATGACTGACTTTGACTCGAACCACTAACCTCCAAAACCGAAATCCAACGCGTTAACCACTATACTACTTATGGCCGATCTCAGCAAAGAGAGTTAACAGTATCAAGGGTTTTCTTTTACACAGGCCAGTATTTCTTAAACTCTGGATTAACTAAACATTTTTAAATATTAGTTTTTCCTTTGTATTATTATTGTTCAACATTTGTTAAAAATAAATAATAAAAAAAGTAGGTACCTACTTGAAAAAAAAAAAAAAAAAAACCTAGTTGAAACGGGAC
>NW_007412702.1:0-610 GCF_000475195.1 Diaphorina citri
AGTCTCTAGCTCTTACCGTTCTCGAGATATTTTGTTTACAGACAGACACACACGAAAAAAAAAAAAAAAAAAAAAAAAAATTTAGGCTCTAGGGACCTCAAAACGTGTTTTGGCACTAAAATCTGACCATCGAAAATTTGACCCGATTACATTACTTTCCTTCCTATAGGATAAGGAAAGTAAAAATACATAGGTATATTAAGTTTAAATAAGTAGTCCAATCTGTCTATACAATTCTACATGATAATTATATCCTGTTGCCAAAATTTTGGCGATTATATTTTTGACACATTTTTTTCAATTTTATTACTTAGGCATAGATATGGATATCTATGTATTACAATTGATGTACATACAACTGTACATAGTATGTACATATTTGAATTTACCATTTAGGCAAGTCGTATCCGTATCTATTATCTAATAAGCTGTGTCCACACATAGTCAACAGTCGTCGATCGATGTCAACTGAAACCGCCCACACTGCCTCGACAACATAGACACATCTTCGGGTTTATGAAAAAGGTGCAATACCTTTTATCACGCTATAGATGCTTACCTTTGGGCTTCTAATAGACCTCAGCCGAAGCTGACAATCTAATATTAGGTC
>NW_007412703.1:0-610 GCF_000475195.1 Diaphorina citri
GTTCGGCCATGCCTTTTCCACAAGTTTGGCCATGCCTCGGTATGAACTAGCGGGATTCCGGAGCGAAGCGACGGAATTTAGCTAGTAATACAAAAAAAACAAACCTTGTCAAACACTCAAAAAAAGACCTACAGTGTTGTCAAATGATTTAAATAAAATAAGGTAAGGGCCGGTTCGAGTATTTTTCACATTCTGAAAAAATACGGCCAATTTTCGCCAAATCCGTTCGAAAAAGACGAATTGAATTTCCTATGTGGCTGTTGTAATCGGGTTAGAGAATTTTTGTTATTTTCGTGAAAATTTTGGAAACTCGAACCGATTTGAAAAAAAAACAAGCTGGGTCCGTCCCTCCGGGAATTTTTTAGCCCGTAGTTTATTCGATCGTGATTAAAGAAAATCAGTACCTACATGTACCTACCTAATTTGTTTAGTATTCAGTTTATTATTATTCTTGATTTGATTTTACTTTCATGTAACGATTTAAAATCAAGACTAGAGCCCGTTCTCCCTTTATTCTTAATATAAGGTTTACGTCACCCATCCATTTATTGGCCTTCCTCGGCGTAGCTTAACATAGGTAACGCTAAAACCGGTCTTAAATGATCGACTG
>NW_007412704.1:0-610 GCF_000475195.1 Diaphorina citri
AGCACGAAGGAAAAATCCAGGAAGGAGATCTGAAAGCGATTTAAAGTGTGAGTTCTTTTTTTAATGGAATATATAAGAAGAAGAATATACAGTGCATTCATAAAGTCCCCCCCACCTTAATTTTTGAACCGATGAATTTAGAAACCTGAAATTTTGTATACAAGCCTATATTTACTTTTAGTTTCTTATAGGCTATGTAAAAATTCAAGGGCTTTTTCGAGCTCAAACTTGTACCAATGTACTACGTTCTTTAAGACCTTCAATATGATGTGTGTCAAAAGTAGGGGGCTCTCATTTAAGATTTTAAAGTTGGCCCCCTGGGGCGGACCCTGAAAAAGCCCTTGAATTTTTACATAGCCTATAAGAAACTAAAAGTAAATATAGGCTTGTATACAAAATTTCAGGTTTCTAAATTTATCGGTTCAAAAATTAAGGTGTGGGGGGGGGACTTTATGAATGCACTGTATAAGAGAATGATGCTTGTAAGAAATGTACATGAGAAAAATGAGAGACAAGACAATACAAAGAGGGAGAGAGAGAGAGAGAATATTAGAGTTAGAGATTGAAAGAATCCTTTTTGTTCAAATTCATGGACACGTAAGGGATGAAA
>NW_007412705.1:0-610 GCF_000475195.1 Diaphorina citri
TCTCTCTCTCTCTCTCTCTCTCTCTCTCTCTCTCTTCGTCATTCCCTTCGTCCCCCTCTCTTTGTCCTCTCTTTTATCTTTGTTTTTTCTCTTTATGTACCTCCTGTACATATTTCTACATTTTCTACTCTGAAAAGTTGTTGGAAGTATGAAAGTGGTGTTTTTCCTCTGTCTTTCTCCCTTTCCTTTAATTTTTCCTCTCTCCTTTCCTGTTTCCTCTCTTTTCCTTCTTTCTCTTTTCTTTCTCTTCCCTCTCTCTTTCTTCCTTCTTCCTCCTTCACTTTGTCAGTATGCCTATTTCTTTTCGTCTCTCTCTTACACACATGGCATGCGGCGTGGATTCTTCAAGGACACAATTTCTTCCCTCCAGGACATTTCTGGACTCGTGCCAAGCCTTTGACACTCGGGGTGGGAGGGGGTTAGAAGGTTGGGTGGGTAATGGGTATAGGCCATGCGTTCTTGAAACAAATATGTATGTGTACCTAAACCATGGACTGAAGGATACAAAGGTGTGTGACCCTTTGCTCTCTGTCCTCCCTCTCTCTCTCTCTCTCTCCCTCCTCCCTCTCTCTCTTTCCCTTTTTCCCTCGATCCATAGGTACCACATTCA
>NW_007412706.1:0-610 GCF_000475195.1 Diaphorina citri
GAGCCAGCTTTGATAGTTTTTCCTGGAGGGGGAAAACGAATCAATTCAATGTCAACATTTTTGCATGAGTAAGAAGTATCTAAACAGGTATTAAGTAAGCTGTGTCCACACATAACGGACAACCGTCGATCGATGACAACTGGAACCGGTAACACTGCCCCTACAACATAGATTCACCTCGTCGATAGACGGCCGTCGACTATGTGTGGACATAGCTTTAGAAATCGATCTTAACTGATAACTGCTTACTTGAATGAAAGAAGAAGGTACTCACATGAAGTTTCGAGTTGTTCTGTAGAGTCATCAAGTACTTGGGAATCTGATGTACGGTCCCGTTCTGGAATCTGGTCTCGTACAACTTGACAGTTGGGATTCCCGGTCCCAAACATTCGTTAACGAAATAGCGTAGGTCGGGACTAAACACTATCTTATGATATGTACACGGCTTGTATAAGCTCTCCTCTGGGATAACTTCTGAAAGCAACAAACGCATGTGAATTATTCGGACGTAAAGAGTTACCCGTTGAGCCCGTAGAAATACAGACGGACTGTACAGAATTGAAGGAAATTTCGTTCCTCCCTTATGGAGCACGGTTCCTACCTTATGGAG
>NW_007412707.1:0-610 GCF_000475195.1 Diaphorina citri
TATTAGATGGCCAAAAGTGGCAATTGTGCAGTAAACTTTTGAAAATAATCAATGACTGGTTTGACTTATTTAATATCAGAGTAAAAGAGCATGACTCTAGGGTTTTTAGAAAAGCATTTGGGTTGAACTTGGAAAAACAATCAGTTATTTTGAATCAAGTTTCTCAACTAATGGAAGACATACATGTTGGAAACCATCGTACAAAATTACCTTTCCAAAAGGGTGTACTTATCAGTAACCAGAGTTTGATTGATCTTCAAGAATTCTTGCCAAATAAATATGGCCTAACATACATTTTAACATATTGCCTTAATCAAGATGCTTTAAGTCACGTGATATCGGCATGCGCCTTACACCCCCCGTCAATTAATCAATGTTGTAATATGTACTTGTAATGGTTCTGAATTGTTGCTAGAGTTGCTAAAACTAAAATGGCTTCAGCTAAAAAGAAGGTGAAAACCTTTTGTGCAAAATGGTTGTCTGACCCAGATTACAAAGAGTAGTTAGAAGAGGATAGAGGGCACTTTTATTATTTTGCTTTATTTGCACGCCCATAAAGAGACCGAGGTCTTAGTACACTCCGTTCAAATCCCATAGTTCACTTTACAAA
>NW_007412708.1:0-610 GCF_000475195.1 Diaphorina citri
TGATTGGGTGTAATTAATTTTTGAAAAAACCGTCTGGATTTGATGATCAAATTGATCTCGAACGTGGATGTCAAGGTTTCTTTTGTGACGGATCACCAATCGGACTATGTTTGACAAGTTCGGCTTCAAATTGTAGGCCCGCCACATACGATAGTGACCATAGACCTTCGCAGAGAATATCGGGAAAAAATACTCAGCTCAATTCTTGATTTTCTGAGAGGCCCGGTAGTGTTTGTGCTATAGTCAAGGCTCGAATGAGGAGATGAGGACGCTTACATATATACATTGGCATGTGGTTTGTTTATTTTCCCTTAGGTCGATATTAGGCTATGGTCGATGGTCAGTTCTCCGTTTTGGGTTAAGCTTATACTATTATCGATCGATGAGAAGGAGAAGGAGAAGGAGAAGAAGAAGACGAAAGAGAAGGAGGAGGAGGAGAAGGAGCAGGAGGAGAAGGAGAAGGAGGAGGAAGAAGATGAAGATAAAGAAGTAGAAGAAAAGGGGGGAGAAATAGATATCCGAGCGAACACTTTATGAGGTTGTGGAGGGAGAGAAGACAGGGGAAGAGAAGAGAGAGGAAAGAGGAGCTAGAATAGAAGTAATAGAGAAG
>NW_007412709.1:0-10374 GCF_000475195.1 Diaphorina citri
GTCTTGATCAACCGGACTAGAATGACACGGTACCCTTCGTCCGTGAGGCCGTCGAGAACGTAGTAACCTCTGTGGAGAAAAGAGGATGGTTGAATACTGATTAGATGAGCACGGTTTCGTGTAGTATCTTACTGTTGTAAACTGTAAGGTATTTTTAGTTTTAATTCCAACTGTATTATTGCACCATAATTTTCATTCTATCTTTTATCGTACCATAATTTTGATTCCAACTATTATCGTATGGTAATTACTTTCTATTACTACAGTATAGCGGAGCTATACTAGTAATGAAAGTATTGCAATCGGTCCAAATTTTCAAAATCGGGAAATGGGTGGAAATATCCGTTTTGGGGTCCCCTGATTCCAAAAAAGTGGTTTTTAGCCCATGGTCTGTACGTAACGTACGTACGTACGTACGTACGTACTACAGGTTGAAATGGGAAAAAGTAGGAAGTTGTGAACAAAATATCTCAAGAACGGTTTATCGTAGAGAAATGAAATTTGGTATGCTATCCCGGCATGGTCCAAGGACGCGACTGTAACAATTTGGTAAAAATCGGACAGTCACCCATCCAGATATTAACCAAAGTAATTGTTACTTAACCCTCATTTCGTGGAAAATATTGAAAAGGTTGTGAACAAAATATCTCAAGAACAGTTTGTCGTAAAGCAATGAAATTTGGTATGCTATCCCGGTATGGTACAAGGACGCGACTGTAACAATTTGGTAAAAATCGGACAGTCACCCATCCAGATATTAACCAAAGTAATTGTTACTTAACCCTCATTTCGTGGAAAATATTGAAAAGGTTGTGAACAAAATATCTCAAGAACAGTTTGTCGTAAAGCAATGAAATTTGGTATGCTATCCCGGTATGGTACAAGGACGCGACTGTAACAATTTGGTAAAAATCGGACAGTCACCCATCCAGATATTAACCAAAGTAATTGTTACTTAACCCTCATTTCGTGGAAAATGTTGAAAAGGTTGTGAACAAAATATCTCAAGAACGGTTTGTAGTAGAGAAATGAAATTTGGTATGCTATCCCGATATGGTCCAAGGACGCGACTGTAACAATTTGGCAAAAATCGGATAATCACCCATCCAGATATTAACCAAAGTAATTGTTACTTAACCCTCATTTCGTGGAAAATATTGAAAAGGTTGTGAACAAAATATCTCAAGAACCGTTTGTCGTAAAGCGATGAAATTTGGTATGCTATCCCAGTATGGTCCAAGGACGCGACTGTAACAATTTGGCAAAAATCGGATAATCACCCATCCAGATATTAACCAAAGTAATTGTTACTTAACCCTCATTTCGTGGAAAATGTTGAAAAGGTTGTGAACAAAATATCTCAAGAACCGTTTGTCGTAAAGCGATGAAATTTGGTATGCTATCCCAGTATGGTCCAAGGACGCGACTGTAACAATTTGGCAAAAATCGGATAATCACCCATCCAGATATTAACCAAAGTAATTGTTACTTAACCCTCATTTCGTGGAAAATGTTGAAAAGGTTGTGAACAAAATATCTCAAGAACCGTTTGTCGTAAAGCGATGAAATTTGGTATGCTATCCCAGTATGGTCCAAGGACGCGACTGTAACAATTTGGCAAAAATCGGATAATCACCCATCCAGATATTAACCAAAGTAATTGTTACTTAACCCTCATTTCGTGGAAAATGTTGAAAAGGTTGTGAACAAAATATCTCAAGAACCGTTTGTCGTAAAGCGATGAAATTTGGTATGCTATCCCAGTATGGTCCAAGGACGCGACTGTAACAATTTGGCAAAAATCGGATAATCACCCATCCAGATATTAACCAAAGTAATTGTTACTTAACCCTCATTTCGTGGAAAATGTTGAAAAGGTTGTGAACAAAATATCTCAAGAACCGTTTGTCGTAAAGCGATGAAATTTGGTATGCTATCCCAGTATGGTCCAAGGACGCGACTGTAACAATTTGGCAAAAATCGGATAATCACCCATCCAGATATTAACCAAAGTAATTGTTACTTAACCCTCATTTCGTGGAAAATGTTGAAAAGGTTGTGAACAAAATATCTCAAGAACCGTTTGTCGTAAAGCGATGAAATTTGGTATGCTATCCCAGTATGGTCCAAGGACGCGACTGTAACAATTTGGCAAAAATCGGATAATCACCCATCCAGATATTAACCAAAGTAATTGTTACTTAACCCTCATTTCGTGGAAAATGTTGAAAAGGTTGTGAACAAAATATCTCAAGAACCGTTTGTCGTAAAGCGATGAAATTTGGTATGCTATCCCAGTATGGTCCAAGGACGCGACTGTAACAATTTGGCAAAAATCGGATAATCACCCATCCAGATATTAACCAAAGTAATTGTTACTTAACCCTCATTTCGTGGAAAATGTTGAAAAGGTTGTGAACAAAATATCTCAAGAACCGTTTGTCGTAAAGCGATGAAATTTGGTATGCTATCCCAGTATGGTCCAAGGACGCGACTGTAACAATTTGGCAAAAATCGGATAATCACCCATCCAGATATTAACCAAAGTAATTGTTACTTAACCCTCATTTCGTGGAAAATGTTGAAAAGGTTGTGAACAAAATATCTCAAGAACCGTTTGTCGTAAAGCGATGAAATTTGGTATGCTATCCCAGTATGGTCCAAGGACGCGACTGTAACAATTTGGCAAAAATCGGATAATCACCCATCCAGATATTAACCAAAGTAATTGTTACTTAACCCTCATTTCGTGGAAAATGTTGAAAAGGTTGTGAACAAAATATCTCAAGAACCGTTTGTCGTAAAGCGATGAAATTTGGTATGCTATCCCAGTATGGTCCAAGGACGCGACTGTAACAATTTGGCAAAAATCGGATAATCACCCATCCAGATATTAACCAAAGTAATTGTTACTTAACCCTCATTTCGTGGAAAATGTTGAAAAGGTTGTGAACAAAATATCTCAAGAACCGTTTGTCGTAAAGCGATGAAATTTGGTATGCTATCCCAGTATGGTCCAAGGACGCGACTGTAACAATTTGGCAAAAATCGGATAATCACCCATCCAGATATTAACCAAAGTAATTGTTACTTAACCCTCATTTCGTGGAAAATGTTGAAAAGGTTGTGAACAAAATATCTCAAGAACCGTTTGTCGTAAAGCGATGAAATTTGGTATGCTATCCCAGTATGGTCCAAGGACGCGACTGTAACAATTTGGCAAAAATCGGATAATCACCCATCCAGATATTAACCAAAGTAATTGTTACTTAACCCTCATTTCGTGGAAAATGTTGAAAAGGTTGTGAACAAAATATCTCAAGAACCGTTTGTCGTAAAGCGATGAAATTTGGTATGCTATCCCAGTATGGTCCAAGGACGCGACTGTAACAATTTGGCAAAAATCGGATAATCACCCATCCAGATATTAACCAAAGTAATTGTTACTTAACCCTCATTTCGTGGAAAATGTTGAAAAGGTTGTGAACAAAATATCTCAAGAACCGTTTGTCGTAAAGCGATGAAATTTGGTATGCTATCCCAGTATGGTCCAAGGACGCGACTGTAACAATTTGGCAAAAATCGGATAATCACCCATCCAGATATTAACCAAAGTAATTGTTACTTAACCCTCATTTCGTGGAAAATGTTGAAAAGGTTGTGAACAAAATATCTCAAGAACCGTTTGTCGTAAAGCGATGAAATTTGGTATGCTATCCCAGTATGGTCCAAGGACGCGACTGTAACAATTTGGCAAAAATCGGATAATCACCCATCCAGATATTAACCAAAGTAATTGTTACTTAACCCTCATTTCGTGGAAAATGTTGAAAAGGTTGTGAACAAAATATCTCAAGAACCGTTTGTCGTAAAGCGATGAAATTTGGTATGCTATCCCAGTATGGTCCAAGGACGCGACTGTAACAATTTGGCAAAAATCGGATAATCACCCATCCAGATATTAACCAAAGTAATTGTTACTTAACCCTCATTTCGTGGAAAATGTTGAAAAGGTTGTGAACAAAATATCTCAAGAACCGTTTGTCGTAAAGCGATGAAATTTGGTATGCTATCCCAGTATGGTCCAAGGACGCGACTGTAACAATTTGGCAAAAATCGGATAATCACCCATCCAGATATTAACCAAAGTAATTGTTACTTAACCCTCATTTCGTGGAAAATGTTGAAAAGGTTGTGAACAAAATATCTCAAGAACCGTTTGTCGTAAAGCGATGAAATTTGGTATGCTATCCCAGTATGGTCCAAGGACGCGACTGTAACAATTTGGCAAAAATCGGATAATCACCCATCCAGATATTAACCAAAGTAATTGTTACTTAACCCTCATTTCGTGGAAAATGTTGAAAAGGTTGTGAACAAAATATCTCAAGAACCGTTTGTCGTAAAGCGATGAAATTTGGTATGCTATCCCAGTATGGTCCAAGGACGCGACTGTAACAATTTGGCAAAAATCGGATAATCACCCATCCAGATATTAACCAAAGTAATTGTTACTTAACCCTCATTTCGTGGAAAATGTTGAAAAGGTTGTGAACAAAATATCTCAAGAACCGTTTGTCGTAAAGCGATGAAATTTGGTATGCTATCCCAGTATGGTCCAAGGACGCGACTGTAACAATTTGGCAAAAATCGGATAATCACCCATCCAGATATTAACCAAAGTAATTGTTACTTAACCCTCATTTCGTGGAAAATGTTGAAAAGGTTGTGAACAAAATATCTCAAGAACCGTTTGTCGTAAAGCGATGAAATTTGGTATGCTATCCCAGTATGGTCCAAGGACGCGACTGTAACAATTTGGCAAAAATCGGATAATCACCCATCCAGATATTAACCAAAGTAATTGTTACTTAACCCTCATTTCGTGGAAAATGTTGAAAAGGTTGTGAACAAAATATCTCAAGAACCGTTTGTCGTAAAGCGATGAAATTTGGTATGCTATCCCAGTATGGTCCAAGGACGCGACTGTAACAATTTGGCAAAAATCGGATAATCACCCATCCAGATATTAACCAAAGTAATTGTTACTTAACCCTCATTTCGTGGAAAATGTTGAAAAGGTTGTGAACAAAATATCTCAAGAACCGTTTGTCGTAAAGCGATGAAATTTGGTATGCTATCCCAGTATGGTCCAAGGACGCGACTGTAACAATTTGGCAAAAATCGGATAATCACCCATCCAGATATTAACCAAAGTAATTGTTACTTAACCCTCATTTCGTGGAAAATGTTGAAAAGGTTGTGAACAAAATATCTCAAGAACCGTTTGTCGTAAAGCGATGAAATTTGGTATGCTATCCCAGTATGGTCCAAGGACGCGACTGTAACAATTTGGCAAAAATCGGATAATCACCCATCCAGATATTAACCAAAGTAATTGTTACTTAACCCTCATTTCGTGGAAAATGTTGAAAAGGTTGTGAACAAAATATCTCAAGAACCGTTTGTCGTAAAGCGATGAAATTTGGTATGCTATCCCAGTATGGTCCAAGGACGCGACTGTAACAATTTGGCAAAAATCGGATAATCACCCATCCAGATATTAACCAAAGTAATTGTTACTTAACCCTCATTTCGTGGAAAATGTTGAAAAGGTTGTGAACAAAATATCTCAAGAACCGTTTGTCGTAAAGCGATGAAATTTGGTATGCTATCCCAGTATGGTCCAAGGACGCGACTGTAACAATTTGGCAAAAATCGGATAATCACCCATCCAGATATTAACCAAAGTAATTGTTACTTAACCCTCATTTCGTGGAAAATGTTGAAAAGGTTGTGAACAAAATATCTCAAGAACCGTTTGTCGTAAAGCGATGAAATTTGGTATGCTATCCCAGTATGGTCCAAGGACGCGACTGTAACAATTTGGCAAAAATCGGATAATCACCCATCCAGATATTAACCAAAGTAATTGTTACTTAACCCTCATTTCGTGGAAAATGTTGAAAAGGTTGTGAACAAAATATCTCAAGAACCGTTTGTCGTAAAGCGATGAAATTTGGTATGCTATCCCAGTATGGTCCAAGGACGCGACTGTAACAATTTGGCAAAAATCGGATAATCACCCATCCAGATATTAACCAAAGTAATTGTTACTTAACCCTCATTTCGTGGAAAATGTTGAAAAGGTTGTGAACAAAATATCTCAAGAACCGTTTGTCGTAAAGCGATGAAATTTGGTATGCTATCCCAGTATGGTCCAAGGACGCGACTGTAACAATTTGGCAAAAATCGGATAATCACCCATCCAGATATTAACCAAAGTAATTGTTACTTAACCCTCATTTCGTGGAAAATGTTGAAAAGGTTGTGAACAAAATATCTCAAGAACCGTTTGTCGTAAAGCGATGAAATTTGGTATGCTATCCCAGTATGGTCCAAGGACGCGACTGTAACAATTTGGCAAAAATCGGATAATCACCCATCCAGATATTAACCAAAGTAATTGTTACTTAACCCTCATTTCGTGGAAAATGTTGAAAAGGTTGTGAACAAAATATCTCAAGAACCGTTTGTCGTAAAGCGATGAAATTTGGTATGCTATCCCAGTATGGTCCAAGGACGCGACTGTAACAATTTGGCAAAAATCGGATAATCACCCATCCAGATATTAACCAAAGTAATTGTTACTTAACCCTCATTTCGTGGAAAATGTTGAAAAGGTTGTGAACAAAATATCTCAAGAACCGTTTGTCGTAAAGCGATGAAATTTGGTATGCTATCCCAGTATGGTCCAAGGACGCGACTGTAACAATTTGGCAAAAATCGGATAATCACCCATCCAGATATTAACCAAAGTAATTGTTACTTAACCCTCATTTCGTGGAAAATGTTGAAAAGGTTGTGAACAAAATATCTCAAGAACCGTTTGTCGTAAAGCGATGAAATTTGGTATGCTATCCCAGTATGGTCCAAGGACGCGACTGTAACAATTTGGCAAAAATCGGATAATCACCCATCCAGATATTAACCAAAGTAATTGTTACTTAACCCTCATTTCGTGGAAAATGTTGAAAAGGTTGTGAACAAAATATCTCAAGAACCGTTTGTCGTAAAGCGATGAAATTTGGTATGCTATCCCAGTATGGTCCAAGGACGCGACTGTAACAATTTGGCAAAAATCGGATAATCACCCATCCAGATATTAACCAAAGTAATTGTTACTTAACCCTCATTTCGTGGAAAATGTTGAAAAGGTTGTGAACAAAATATCTCAAGAACCGTTTGTCGTAAAGCGATGAAATTTGGTATGCTATCCCAGTATGGTCCAAGGACGCGACTGTAACAATTTGGCAAAAATCGGATAATCACCCATCCAGATATTAACCAAAGTAATTGTTACTTAACCCTCATTTCGTGGAAAATGTTGAAAAGGTTGTGAACAAAATATCTCAAGAACCGTTTGTCGTAAAGCGATGAAATTTGGTATGCTATCCCAGTATGGTCCAAGGACGCGACTGTAACAATTTGGCAAAAATCGGATAATCACCCATCCAGATATTAACCAAAGTAATTGTTACTTAACCCTCATTTCGTGGAAAATGTTGAAAAGGTTGTGAACAAAATATCTCAAGAACCGTTTGTCGTAAAGCGATGAAATTTGGTATGCTATCCCAGTATGGTCCAAGGACGCGACTGTAACAATTTGGCAAAAATCGGATAATCACCCATCCAGATATTAACCAAAGTAATTGTTACTTAACCCTCATTTCGTGGAAAATGTTGAAAAGGTTGTGAACAAAATATCTCAAGAACCGTTTGTCGTAAAGCGATGAAATTTGGTATGCTATCCCAGTATGGTCCAAGGACGCGACTGTAACAATTTGGCAAAAATCGGATAATCACCCATCCAGATATTAACCAAAGTAATTGTTACTTAACCCTCATTTCGTGGAAAATGTTGAAAAGGTTGTGAACAAAATATCTCAAGAACCGTTTGTCGTAAAGCGATGAAATTTGGTATGCTATCCCAGTATGGTCCAAGGACGCGACTGTAACAATTTGGCAAAAATCGGATAATCACCCATCCAGATATTAACCAAAGTAATTGTTACTTAACCCTCATTTCGTGGAAAATGTTGAAAAGGTTGTGAACAAAATATCTCAAGAACCGTTTGTCGTAAAGCGATGAAATTTGGTATGCTATCCCAGTATGGTCCAAGGACGCGACTGTAACAATTTGGCAAAAATCGGATAATCACCCATCCAGATATTAACCAAAGTAATTGTTACTTAACCCTCATTTCGTGGAAAATGTTGAAAAGGTTGTGAACAAAATATCTCAAGAACCGTTTGTCGTAAAGCGATGAAATTTGGTATGCTATCCCAGTATGGTCCAAGGACGCGACTGTAACAATTTGGCAAAAATCGGATAATCACCCATCCAGATATTAACCAAAGTAATTGTTACTTAACCCTCATTTCGTGGAAAATGTTGAAAAGGTTGTGAACAAAATATCTCAAGAACCGTTTGTCGTAAAGCGATGAAATTTGGTATGCTATCCCAGTATGGTCCAAGGACGCGACTGTAACAATTTGGCAAAAATCGGATAATCACCCATCCAGATATTAACCAAAGTAATTGTTACTTAACCCTCATTTCGTGGAAAATGTTGAAAAGGTTGTGAACAAAATATCTCAAGAACCGTTTGTCGTAAAGCGATGAAATTTGGTATGCTATCCCAGTATGGTCCAAGGACGCGACTGTAACAATTTGGCAAAAATCGGATAATCACCCATCCAGATATTAACCAAAGTAATTGTTACTTAACCCTCATTTCGTGGAAAATGTTGAAAAGGTTGTGAACAAAATATCTCAAGAACCGTTTGTCGTAAAGCGATGAAATTTGGTATGCTATCCCAGTATGGTCCAAGGACGCGACTGTAACAATTTGGCAAAAATCGGATAATCACCCATCCAGATATTAACCAAAGTAATTGTTACTTAACCCTCATTTCGTGGAAAATGTTGAAAAGGTTGTGAACAAAATATCTCAAGAACCGTTTGTCGTAAAGCGATGAAATTTGGTATGCTATCCCAGTATGGTCCAAGGACGCGACTGTAACAATTTGGCAAAAATCGGATAATCACCCATCCAGATATTAACCAAAGTAATTGTTACTTAACCCTCATTTCGTGGAAAATGTTGAAAAGGTTGTGAACAAAATATCTCAAGAACCGTTTGTCGTAAAGCGATGAAATTTGGTATGCTATCCCAGTATGGTCCAAGGACGCGACTGTAACAATTTGGCAAAAATCGGATAATCACCCATCCAGATATTAACCAAAGTAATTGTTACTTAACCCTCATTTCGTGGAAAATGTTGAAAAGGTTGTGAACAAAATATCTCAAGAACCGTTTGTCGTAAAGCGATGAAATTTGGTATGCTATCCCAGTATGGTCCAAGGACGCGACTGTAACAATTTGGCAAAAATCGGATAATCACCCATCCAGATATTAACCAAAGTAATTGTTACTTAACCCTCATTTCGTGGAAAATGTTGAAAAGGTTGTGAACAAAATATCTCAAGAACCGTTTGTCGTAAAGCGATGAAATTTGGTATGCTATCCCAGTATGGTCCAAGGACGCGACTGTAACAATTTGGCAAAAATCGGATAATCACCCATCCAGATATTAACCAAAGTAATTGTTACTTAACCCTCATTTCGTGGAAAATGTTGAAAAGGTTGTGAACAAAATATCTCAAGAACCGTTTGTCGTAAAGCGATGAAATTTGGTATCCAACTATTATCGTATGGTAATTTTGATTCGAATTATTGTATGATAATTTTCTCGTGTTCATCACAACACCCTCTGTTATACCGATCTTAAACAAAGATCTTGAGTTTCGCGCTTATTACTTACACAGTATCCATGGCTTTTCGGACCGACACCGATTCGGGGTCTCGGTTGCTGAAGTAGGTCGGATTCTTGGATCGGATTTTGAAGTAGTTCTCAATGCACTGTTTCGTCGTTTCCAGCTCATAGGAGCAGCTGTGATGAAAGACGATCAGGTCTCTCTCTGTGAAACAGAAACATTTGGGAAGGAAGTGTTGAAAGGCCAGCCTAGTAAGCTTGAAGGGTAGCGTGTCTAGCTTGTCGGCGAATGGAGGGTAAAACCCATCGACCGACCATCGATCGATGTCGACTGAACCGTCCACAGTCCACACTACCTCGACAACACTAAGCTTCAAGGGTAGCGTGTCTAGCTTTTCGGCGAATGGAGGGTAAAACCCATCGACCGACCATCAATCGATGTCGACTGAACCGTCAACAGTCCACACTACCTCGACAACACAGATTTACCTCGGTCGATCGACGGCCGGTCGACTATGTTTGGACACTCCTTTA
>NW_007412710.1:0-610 GCF_000475195.1 Diaphorina citri
TAGATATAGGTCCTCTAATACATACCCATTGTCACATAGCGTGTACAATGTACAATTGATTGCATATATACATACATACATAATCTCAAGTGGTCCACGAGATTTTTGGTTTATCAATAGTGGTCCGCCAATTCTAAAAGGTTAAGAACCCCTGGTATAGTGTATCTAAATAAAATTTGTCTTGGGAATTCAGTCTAAGCTTTGTCTGTGGTTGGTAGGAAGGTAGGTACCTTTAACTTGAGAGTTTATGTCCTAATTGTCCTATTCTTACCTATCATTATCTACACAAGTACCTACTAGCTATCACCTAATGAGGACCAGGCAAGTACAAGCATACCCAAGCCTAGCCCAGTATATAACCACCACCTCAGGCTGTGTGAGTAGGCAGGTAACCTATTGACAAACAAAGGTAAAACCCTGTCACTAACTTACCTACTTACAGTGACTTTTTAAGTAGGTACCTACTGCGACAAAAGAGGAAACCTTCACTTACTTTAATTTTTTTTTCTTAATGTTGTACTTACTTTGTGGGAGATTAAAATTATTAGGAGTGTTGGCTTCAAAAGAGCTTTCCTCCCATTAAAAACAGGAAGCTATGTAATTATTATTT
>NW_007412711.1:0-610 GCF_000475195.1 Diaphorina citri
CTAGTGACGGGCAAAGTCTTTGTCAATACCATGAATGAACTAAAGGTAAACTTCAAAACGTGCAAAAAAGTACAATTATTAGTCCCGAACTTTTTTGATCTTTTTTGAATAAGTATCAACAATGGTCTCATTGCGAATAGAATATACCTTGTTTGTACTGCCAGCATAGGACTGGAAAGTCCCTTTACTCTCGCAGTCTAAACAAAAAGAGATCTAGAAAACCAAAGACTGTATCCTGAAGACAGCTATCGCTTTTAGCTGGTATTAAAAAACGTTTGGAAATTAGAAATATTTTGAAGCCTTCAGAAAATGCTTTCCGTTTTTGGATAGGCATGGATGTAAAAGAATGTCTCTTGAAGTTATGCGAAAGCGGTACCGAGGTACCTACATTTTTTTTAACGAAGATTATATGAACCAATTAGATTGAACTCAGTCAATTCTGATCATTAATCCTTCTAATCTTTCTCAGCTTATGAAGAACAGCCTGGAAGTGCCCGGACTGGAAAAGGAATTCGCCCAAATCGATGAGCTCATGGTCAAACTATACGTGACAGTCCAACCCCACTTTTCCAGCCTGGATAAGGAACAACTCGCCAAACTTCTGATCAAC
>NW_007412712.1:0-610 GCF_000475195.1 Diaphorina citri
GGTGTAGTTAGTGGTGGTTTTGACACAATATTGAGTAAAATCAGCAATGGGATAATTTTTACAAATATCTGGTACAAAAAAATGGCCAATGATTTCCAACAATATTCCACATTGGAAAAGTCATTTTACTCAAAAAGAGCTCAAGATTTTTCTTCCTTAAAAGTCTTCACTTTGGGGTGGGACACTAGTACAACCCAGTGGGTGGGACATTAGTCCCCCAAGTTTGAATCACGCTACGCTTCTGCCATTTCTAGGAATATGTTCGGTGCAGATAATATTTCAGAAAGACAATGCCTAAAACCCTTACCAAGAATATGACGGAAAAGGGAGGACTGGAGGAGAACCAGGGAAAGAGGAAGAAAAGAGAAGAAGGGTGAGGAAGATGTGGAGGAAGAAGAGGCCAAGAAAAAGGTAGATGAAGAAAAGGGGGACGAGACGGATGAAGGAAAAGGAGAATATTAGAGAAAGAAACGAAGAGAGGAAGGGGAAGTAGAAGCTAAAAATGATGGAAGAGGCAAAGGAGAAGGATGAGGAGAAGAGAAAGGGGGATAAAAGAAGGCTTATGCGAAAGATTTATACGATCATGAACTTGCCGGCAATATTTGTGGGA
>NW_007412713.1:0-610 GCF_000475195.1 Diaphorina citri
TACTTCCATTTAAATTACATTGCCTACAAGGACATTCGGAAAAAAAAAAAAAAAAAATCGGATGAAACTCACGACAAGTGTGAACAGGCTCTTACCCGTAATCCAAACACTGTGCCGAATATCGTCTAGGCCTCGTTTGAAAGGCACCTACTAGGCTCTACGGATTTTACTCTGTGACCCATTGGGAACAATGGCACTCCGTTGACCTAACCTGACTCAATGACTGGTGACCGGATAGGAAATGGCGTACTGAATCCATTTGCCATTATATCACATTAGCTGGCGTGATACAATGACAGATTCGGTAACGCAAGGTCTAGGAAATTTAGCTGTTGACGTACATAACTAGACTAGGTCTAACTTTTCCACAAGTATACCTACAGAATGTGTATCCCTATTGCCCTGCTCCAAATTATCAAGAATACACCAGCAATACCAGAATACATATACATACAGCCAGTGAATGTATCAGAAACACATACACCAGTGTGTATTCGAATAAAACCATCTTACACGCTGCTATAAATTCACATTTTCGAACAATTTTGTCAGAAACAACAGAAGATCGGAGGAGGCGAGAAGAAAAGACGCATCGGAATGGAAAGCAGAA
>NW_007412714.1:0-610 GCF_000475195.1 Diaphorina citri
TTTTTGCATTACTGAAAAGTAGTAAAAGTTGACTTGGGTCTTCTTGAATTAATCTCCTCCACTTTCTGTAAAATAGAAAGTAAAAAATAAGTGCTCAGGTACCTAACTATATTTTTTACCTACTCCTTTGTCAGGACTAGAACGGGAAAAAGAACTCCATCTTTCAAAAAATAATTGGTCACATTAAAAATTAATATTTTTTAAGCAAAAGCTGGCTAAAAATTCACGAAACGAAAAAGCCGAATAGAATCGCCCCCAAACTTGAAAAATAACCCTTTTTCGGGCTATAAAGCGGAAAGGTTTATTCAGCCTTTTTCCTGGTGGGATTATATTCGTTCTCGGAACAGCTGGCCTTCTCCTATTATGTCTTCCTTCTCTCTTCGATTTTGGGAAGATAAGACCTTAGCATTTACAGTTCCCTCTGTCAAACCTATTGAAAAAAAAATCAGACTTTTTTCGTTTCGTGAATTCTTAGCCCTTTGTCGCACGGCGTGTACATTAACCCCATCAAGTCTTCCACCGAATTCTTGAAAAAAAAAAATCAGACTTTTTTCGTTTCGTGAATTCTTAGCCCTTTGTCGCACGGCGTGTACATTAACCCCATCAAGTC
>NW_007412715.1:0-610 GCF_000475195.1 Diaphorina citri
AGATAACGGGGGGTAGACGGGTGTTACTTTTATGTTTAAGGGCTTTGGGTGCTCCTGCAGGATGATTGTGTTGCAATTAGATGTGGTCATGATTTAGGGGTTTTTAGGGGGGAGGCGAGCTGCGATTTAGGGGTTTTTTAGGGGGAGTTAGGTGTGATTTAGGGTTTTTTCAGGAGTAGTGTAGGTGAGAAGGGTCAGGTCGGATAGGGTCCGGTCGGTTTTTTTGGTGGAAATTATGATGGTAAAAAAGCATCTTTATTTGAATTCCATGCTTTTCAAGAGAAATAGGAAGAGGAAGTAAAGAAGAAGAAGAGAACGAAAAAAACAGAAAATAAAGACGAGAACTATTGAGAAGAAGGATGAAAAAAAAGGTGATAGTGATAACATCAAAAACCAAAGACGACGTAATATAATGAAGAAAGTATAGAAACAAAAAAGAAAATAAAATTAGAAGCTAAAAAGAAAATGAAGAAGAAGAAGAAGAGGGAAAAGACAAAGTTAATCCCGCGTAATAATTGATCTTGAGGGATTAGAAAGATCCAAATATTTATGTGACGTCACACAGGGTGCAACTCTTTTCCCCCAACTCTCTTATCCCCCTCCCCTCCTC
>NW_007412716.1:0-610 GCF_000475195.1 Diaphorina citri
TGTGAAATTTAATTCAGTCAAACATGGCTGAACCAATGAGATTCCGCTTTGGACGTAAACACAGCGAAATCTCACAATGTCATTGTTGTTGTAGTGGCTTCAGCTATAGCCGAGAGCTGATGACAAAATAGAGAAAATATCTCTTTTGTCTGCCACACACCAGGGTGATGGTCTCTAGCCATGTTTAATTGGCTCGTTCTGAACCACAGTCAACCATTATGAGGATTTGTGCTTGTTCTTTAAAAACAAAGAGAAATGGTAAATAATTGCTTAAGGCCGCTTACCTGACTACCTGACTAGTACCCTTCAGACAGTCCAGCTACTGGAGTCCATGAACATTCCAGTCTAGTTGGACAAAATGCAATCAACGTAAAGTTTGTAAAGCTAAACTCAAACGATTCTTGCGAAACTGGTTGAAGTGTTCGGAGATAGTTTTGGGAACATAATATACTCCTGGACAAAATTAGCGCACACCTTGAAAATTTCCAAATATTTTGTTGTTGCCTGCATTTGAAACACTAAACACTAACTTACAACCAACCTCAGTGGTGCAGTTGTTAACGCGTTGGACTTTGGATCTGGAGGTTGGTGGTTCGAGTCCAAGTCATGT
>NW_007412717.1:0-610 GCF_000475195.1 Diaphorina citri
TGTGTCTGGTTTATCGGCTGTGGGTGCATAGACTTGGATTATGTTTAAGTTGACAGGTGTGGCACTGATTTGGATGAGAATCAATCTCTCTGAAAATGGTATGAAATTGGTTACGCTATTTGCAATGGTTTTACTAACAATAATTCCCACTCCATTCATGTATTTATTGTCTTGGGCTCCCGAGTAAAAGACTCTGTGCTCGTCTACTTCTATTGAACCTTCTGATGGCCATCTCATTTCGCTGATGCCGAGTATGTCTATTTTCATTCTCCGCATTTCTTTGGTTGCATTGTATATTTTTCCTTGCTGGGCCATTGTTTTGACATTCCAAGTGCCAATCTTGATCTTTCTTCTCAGTTGGTGTTTTTTAATCATTGTAAAAACAATAAAATCGATAAAAACAATAAACGATAAAAACAATAAAATCAAATATGAAGTTTACAAAATACAGAGAAACATAGTTACTAATAAGATTAAGAAAAAGAAGCGAATATATTTCTATCGTTTATTTCGTGATAGAGCAGGTAATATTCAGAAGACTTGGAATACAATCAATGTAATGTTGGAAAGGAAAGCTCGGGAGGATAATGAGATTACGTTGAAAAGAAAC
>NW_007412718.1:0-610 GCF_000475195.1 Diaphorina citri
GTTGTTGTTGTTGTAATGACTTTGATATTATTTGTGTTTTAATTTATAATATTAGGTTGTTGTTCTTGTTGTTATAACGGCTTTAGTCGATTGGCGATTGCAGAATGAAAAGAAATGACATTTTTTATTCTGTGTTGTGAGTTACTTTTAAGTGGCAGGGTTCTCCCGAAGGAGCTTTTCCATCCAAACATTGATCGTTTCTTTCTCTGTGAGACTTTCATGAGCCAGAGCCATACACCTGGGTGACGGGTTTCCAGCCATGTTTTATTTGAGAGTTAAACTTAAGTTCACCAAATTAATTTGAATTGAAATTGAACGAGGATTTCCTTTGATGCCCGGGTCAACTCTCAATCCTGAGATAATCCGCTAAACATTGACCTTAGTGAAGAATCTTAACCTTGGTCCCTTAAGAGCTGCCTGGATGTTAAAGGGACATACTGATCTATAGACAAGAGAGTACAGATATAGTCAGTTCAGTAAAGAAAGGGAAAGTTCCATATGATTCGGGTGGTATACGAGTAGTTAGGATATCCTTAGCTTTAGCTTGATCCTAATCTCAGCGGTTCTCAGATTCGGAATCTAATTCTCGTAACTCTTAATTTACGAGTTC
>NW_007412719.1:0-610 GCF_000475195.1 Diaphorina citri
ATCTTGGTACAGCAAAACATCCGAGTACCATAAGCATACAACATCATGTCCCGCTGGTTTTTGTTTAAACATAAAAAAAAAGAATATTCAAATATGATAGTAAGTAATTAAATGGATAAGAAAAACATAGAGGAATAAAAATGAATATAAAATTTATTTCTGAAAATGATTTCCAGTTAGAATCTTCAAAAAGTTGGAGACTATCCGATAAACAAATAAGTGCTTACCTGTTTGTACCTTGCTTGTAGGTGATTTGTTTTTTTTTTTTTTATAAATGAAGAGAAGTGGTGAAGGATTAATAGGCTCAAAGTTTCAAACATACGTTCATAAGGAGTGTAAATTGCCAAAAAGTATGTTACATGATAACCACTACCATTAAATATCAAAACTTTTAATAACAAGCTGGGCCCGTCCCTCAGGGAATTTTTTAGCCCGTAGTTTATTCGATCGTGGTTAAAGAATACCTATGTACCTACCTAATTTTCAGGCAAATGCCTTCTGCGACCTACGGTAAGCTCGGAAGTAGGTAATTAGCAGGTGAACTTTCTCCAAATTAGGAAGACACTTAATACTAATTACCAAGAGTAAAGACAAAGCCGCTCCGCTCTAT
>NW_007412720.1:0-610 GCF_000475195.1 Diaphorina citri
GGCGAAATTTTTTCGAGAAAATATGAGTTGCCCCTTCAAGGTTGCATACTTTTTTATGGACCGAAATTTTTTTTTTTTTGGCTTTGAAAAATTCCCTGACTTTTTTGGATTTTTGTCAATTTTTTGAGAAATTCCCTGACAATTCCCGGTTTTCCAGTCTGGTAGACACCCTGCCTTTACCCCTGCAGTCTAATTCCCATGTTATGGGGATTAAAAATCCCCATAACATGGGAATTTTTAATGGGGATTACAATCAATTAAGAACACCTTGATTTTTTAAAAAAAGTAGAGAGAAAAATGGTTAGGTTATTTATGCAACTGAGAGACAGCCTTTTAACTGTTAAGGTCATATTGGGCTTTTCCATCTAGCCATTTTGCTGGCACTTCAATCAGCTTTTTACATTACCCTCATACAGCCTGAGTGGAGATGGGAAAAAGTAGCAGTAAGTGAGTATGGGATCAGGAAGAGACCGCCTTAACATAATAATAATAATGGGTATGTCTTTTTTTTTCAACTCAAGTGTAACTTGTAAATTTCCATCAAATAAACAAGTCATTGTTTAGACTGGGGGATAAAAGGGACCTTTCAATAGCAGTATTGATATAAACA
>NW_007412721.1:0-610 GCF_000475195.1 Diaphorina citri
AATGTATGGAATATTTTGTAAATAATTGTGTGGGGATTTAGAATATAAAGTGTGTACTATTAAAAATGTCAAAAAGAGCACGTGTATTCTTCAACCAATATATCTGCAGAGATGACCGGAAAAGATTCGTACATTACTCATACATACTTCTTGGACTTTTAACACAGCAACGACTGTCCAGTCCATGATAAAGTAAGTCTAATTACCCAATACATACTAGTGAACACCAATACTTGCCACAAAAGGGAGAGCATCAGATAAATCTTTATCATTTTAATTTTAGCCTAGGAAGCTAGGTACCAAAACAGTTGTCAGTAACATTATGAGAACATGGTTGAAAAAGAAAGAGAAGAAAAGAGTCGATATAAAAGGTCATGGATTAAGAAAATAACAAATGGAATGCGTCAGTTATCCACAAGTGGCTGGGTAAAAGCCTTCTGAGTGTACTCAGAAAATCAAATTTGCAGTAAATTTTCTTATTGAATCCCTATGGGCTGTTGCTTAACTTGTCTCGGCATTTTTTGTGGATAAAAAGAGTAGCCCGGATTCAATTGAATAATAATCTTCATTGGTTTAGTAATCAAGACGCCTGTAAACAGGAGGGTGTGGG
>NW_007412722.1:0-610 GCF_000475195.1 Diaphorina citri
TTTATCTCTCTCACCCTCTGTCTCTCTCTCCCTCCCTCCTTCCCTCCGTTCTTCTCTTCCTCTCTCTCTCCCCTTCCCCTTCCCTCTCTCTCACCCTCCCTCTTTCTTTCTCTGTTATCTTTGAATGTGTTGAGAGAAACATGTCTGTATGGCATAAATTATTGTAGATTGTAGAGCCTTTACAAATTACATAAAGGGTTGTAAAGCCTCTACAATTTCTCCCTGGACGAAAATCAATCAATGATAAACGAACCATTACAAAACAAGGGTTTCAAAATGGCGGCGAGGGTCCTAGACGTCCATTTTGAACAGAGGAACAATTTGCAAGTCATAGTATTGGTAGAAAAAAAAATATAGAAAATCCATTTCTTCCATAAAATGAGATTTTCTTCAAATACTCATATACAGATTGCGTTATTTGAACCCTTTTTTTTCAACCTTAGGTATGTATAATTAAGTAGGTACCTATTCTAAATACCTATAATACATACATACATAACTAGTATCGTTCCATCTCATCTGATGGGTCGATTTACAAGGCCTCTCCACCATCTTCTGTCATTGTATCGTTCTTCTCGCTCTATATCTTCCCATTGGAAACCCCTACTTG
>NW_007412723.1:0-610 GCF_000475195.1 Diaphorina citri
GAATGAGGTAGTCCTTCGAAGGATTAAACGGGATAGACCTCAAGGTCGATTTCTCATCCCCATCCCGTTTGCCATCCAATATACCAATGTCCAGACAGGTGGAGGTTATGGAGGAGGACATGGAAGTTCCAGTTCTAGTTCTAGTTCCAGTGGTGATGACGAAGATGGAGATGATGGTGATGATTGTTCCTCCAGTGATGAGAGGTACTCGGACCGGTTTGTAGGGCCTTATCATAGCAATGACGTGTATAGGCAGCTGTACAAGAGCTTTATGCGGTGGGTTCTGTGAGTGGGTTGTTGTTCAGGAAATCAGGAGTGTCAAGTCTTTCAATCTCATATTATCATAACTATAGGTCGTATATGACTATAGGTTATAGGATTTGTTTGATAGGGTTTAGCAGCCCTGTATAACTGTTGATGTTTTTATGACAAGATTTTCACCCTTCAGCGACAAGCTACCCGCCTTCTTACATTAAACTCATCCAGCCTGAGTGTGGTCCGGGAAAGCTAGCTGCACGCAAGTGCCCAGGTGACTATTATCCATCTGGATACCAATTACGCACAACATTGCTCAACTTGAGTGATTCATTGGAACTGGTATCGCCGCGCC
>NW_007412724.1:0-610 GCF_000475195.1 Diaphorina citri
TTACTGTTAGGCCAGCCATACACTATCAATATTATATCTGATAAGATCCTAGATTAAGTTATTCTAGATTAATTCTATATATGTATCTCTATCTTAAAAAATAAACATGGGGTTACCCCCGTTAATTTGTAAAAATAAAAATAAAATAAAATCAAGGGTCCCGGGCTTGCTACTAATTGGGTCTCGTATACCTGTAATGGAATTGGAAGAAGAAGAAGAAGAAGAAGAAGAAGAAGAAGAAGAAGAAGAAGAAGAAGAAGAAGAAGAAGAAGAAGAAGAAGAGCAAGAAGAAGAAGAAGAAGAAGAAGAAGAAGAAGAAGAAGAAGAAGAAGAAGAAGAAGAAGAAGAAGAAGAAGAAGAAGTACTCCTTTTTGAGGTTAAGTTGCAACAACCTCGCAAGTTAAATTCAAAAATTTTTGATCGAGAAAACTTCTTTGGCAAGTGTTAAACGCGACCGGAACCTCTTTGGAAGCGCACGCTTGTGCATGCAACTTATGAGTGACCACGATATCAGTTGTTCCATTTGATTTACACTAGAATAGAATATACCTTGTTTATCCTGCTCGAATGAGACTAAAAAGTCCCTTTACCCCAGCAGTCTAAACAAGGT
>NW_007412725.1:0-610 GCF_000475195.1 Diaphorina citri
GTACCTACATAGACATAATATATAGGTAAAACAGTAAGGTGCTAGTCTGACGGTGTGAAGTGTTGATTACAAATGACATTGATACTGCTTATTGCCATTACCCTTTACCCTTGTGTAATGTGTGCACAAATCTAAATATGGTTCAACAATCAACATTCAATGTGACTCACATATCAGTCAGATCAGATACAGTGAACCATAATATTGCTAGTTTGATCTTGACACATCTTTCGTTATATTCCCATACGTGAAAATCATGAAGTAGTCAAAACCCCGTACATAATACATATTTGCACTCTTGTTTTCCACCGTAATATTTAGCGGTCTAACTTGACCCAGAATTCAGCATTGACATTTAGCGAATAGGCAGACATGAAGTATTATCCATTTCGTAAATTAAACAGAAAAAAAAATCCAACTTCCCACCATTACTCTATGGATTTAAATGTCTCAGTTTGCAGTTAATTAATTAAGAACAATTAGCAATACATTGCGCCTGGAGGTACCAGACGGCGCACCTGATAATTCACAATGTTGCCAAACAGCTCATTCTCAAATCAATAACACCTAATGGGCGGGGCATACCTTTTAATGTGTCGATTCCTATGAT
>NW_007412726.1:0-610 GCF_000475195.1 Diaphorina citri
CTTTATTCCCAATATAAGGTTTAAGTCACCCATCCATTTATTGGCCTTGCTCGGCGTAGCTTAACATAGGTGACGCTAAAAAACCGGTCTTAAAATAACGACTGAAGTGTTATCTAAAACTTTTTCGCTTTGAGTTCATAGGTCGTCGCGACAAATTTCAAGATCAGAGCTCATTTGTGTGAGAAAATGTGAAAAAATCCCCCAAAACCAAAAGAAGAAGAAAAAAATGGCTTTATGGTTCTCTGGACAAAATTCCCAAAACAAAAAAAAAAAAAAAAAAAAAAAAAAAAAAAAAAAAAACGTGTGTTTGTCTGTCTGTAAACAGATAGCTCTATATCAAACTTCTAATAATAAAATCAAAATGAGTTGTCATAGCGAATAGCTTCCTAGTGACCCGAAAAACACAACTCCGACCTAAATTTTTATCAATGTCCTACACAAGCCTTGAGCTTATAGGACAGTGATATACTACTATCAATGATGTTGAAATGTCACATGTTATAAAATAAATATATACCTATATAATAATAATATAGACTCTTGAGTGGAAGGCAACCACTAGGCGAGGTTAACGCCTTAGGCGTTCTCTACCACCTAACCCTTAGAGCTC
>NW_007412727.1:0-610 GCF_000475195.1 Diaphorina citri
CTACAATCCAAGTTAACTAGACAGACCAGTAACAATCAAAAATAATAATATCCACATAAGAATAATAATATTAATAATAATGATCCTCAATGGAAAGCAATAGAGTTTAATATCACCCCAAACAGAAATTAACAGCTAAACACACTAATGACAAAATGCATGTAACGGATTGTAACGGTCATTTTCAGCCGTTATTTTTATTATTATTATTATTATATATATAACCAGTGGAGTGTGTGAAATTTTCATAAGGGGAAGCTATGAATAACTCCAGCTTTCAATGCTCCACCCTGGAAATTTTCTAGAGGAGACGCGGCCATCTTGGATTTTAAAAACTTCTGTTTGTGTACATTGTACAAGCGCTACCATGCCACCTAGGGACAAACAACCCTAAAGGACTGATAATTAAGTTTTTACGAATCTATGAAAAGTGTATCTTAGCTCAACTCAATTTTCACAAAGAAAAAAAAAATAATAATAATAAGTCCTATTTTCAGTGGTGGATAGGTGGGGTGAGAAAAAAACCGTAAAACCGCAGATCCTCTCTACGGTTTTTAGGAAAGCAGTTCTAATCTTTTATCGAGGACACACCACTGACACTTTGACAACA
>NW_007412728.1:0-439 GCF_000475195.1 Diaphorina citri
CGGGGTTGTGCATGGGGTCGCGCTTCGCGCTCCCTTGTTTACGGTCGCGCTGCGCGCTCCCGGGGGCTTCGCGGGGGGTCGCGCTTCGCGCTCCTTTGTTTACGGTCGCGCTGCGCGCTCCCGGGGGCTTCGCGGAGTTGTGCTTGGGGTCGCGCTTCGCGCTCCCTTGTTTACGGTCGCGCTGCGCGCTCCCGGGGCTTCGCGGGGTGGGCATGAGGTCGCCGCTTCGCGCTCCCTTGTTTACGGTCGCGCTGCGCGCTCCCGGGGGCTTCGCGGGGTTGTGCTTGGGGTCGCGCTTCGCGCTCCCTTGTTTACGGTCGCGCTGCGCGCTCCCGGGGGCTTCGCGGGGTTGTGCTTGGGGTCGTGAGAGAAAATATTAAACGTAGGAAAAGTTTTGCTGGCCTCAAACTCTGTTCCCCGTGTATTTCTTATGGGGGGA
>NW_007412729.1:0-610 GCF_000475195.1 Diaphorina citri
CCGCCAAAAAGCGGTAAAATGCCGCCAACCGTTGCACCGGTCTTAACCAAAAGTTTCGTGTTGCATCCTTTTCACATTTGATAGCTACATACCGTTCTCGAGATATTTTGTTTACAGACAGACACACACACACGGACCAATGGCTGAAACATTGGATTTAGGCTCTAGGGACCTCAAAACGTGTTTTGGCACTAAAAATCTGACCCTATTACATTACTTTCCTTCTTATAGGATAAGGAAAGTAAAAAGGTATAGATGTGATGAAAAAGATGGGATACCCACCTACTAGTAGATGTGAAAATAATGACCAATTTTAACTCAAAAAGAAAATAGGTTTAGGTAATTCGACTTTGTCAAACTCTAAAGGTAGGTATGTCCAAACATTGTCCATCGATGAGATAAACCTATGTTGTCAAGGCAGTGTGGACTGTTCAGCGGACATCGATCGACGGCCTGTCGACTATGTGTGGACACCTAAAAGCCTTCAATCTCTCTCTCTCACTCTCCCTCTAAGTATTTCTTTATCTATCCTTCTATCTCTTTCTCTTCGTCCCTCTTTCTCCTCTGTCCTCTTCCTCTCCCCCTCTCCTTCTTCTTTTCTTTGTCTATT
>NW_007412730.1:0-610 GCF_000475195.1 Diaphorina citri
CTATAAATCAAATTACCGTCAATAAATTCGTATTTTGAGTACCTACCTAGATACTCCTTTAGTTTTAAATAGATGGGTAACAAATCAGCCAGATCAAGTGCACCAATGATGTGTTTTGAAGGACATAAGTATAACTCTATTAAGTGCATTGTATTTATATTTTGATAGGCAACTTTACCATTACTTATTCTTAATTTACTTACCTACTTATTGATAGGATAAATTATAGAACTATCAGAGCTGTTAGCTGCATGATAAATAGTTCTCTTGACACTTCAAGTGTGTACGGTTTCTAGAGTGTAACCCATAATATGCATCAGGCTAAAAACAGAGTGGGGCAGAGGGCAAAGAGCATGGAGCTTTTTGCTCTCAGGTCTATGCGGTTCGAATTCGTCGCTTCCCAATATCGTCCTTCTCCATGCTCTATGCGCTATGCTCTCGTTCCACTTTGTTTTTAGCCTTACACAGGTATCAGTTGTTAGGTTGAACAGTCTATACCTACCTACCTACCTACACAAAGGTTACACGAGATAACCTAATAATATCAGCTAATCATCAGGATTCTTAAGTAAACATAACAGGCTTTTGAAAAAGCGTTTTTAACATCAGT
>NW_007412731.1:0-610 GCF_000475195.1 Diaphorina citri
AACCACGCTGGAGAGGAAAGATTACGAAGGAGCCCTGGGCAAGTTCAACACGGATATTTGCGTTGTGTCCCTGTTTGCTTGCGTAAGTAACTACAGAGAAAATTTTTTATGAAGGCGAACATATTTTAGAAGCAGCACTAAAAATTAGCCTTTACGTTGTCAAGATGCTCGCTGGGTAATAAGGAGGGCACAGGTTTAGTCCCAGATGTGGATGTTTTCATCCTTAATATAATTAGGATTTTGTCCTCAAAATAAGTTGAGACTTTAACCACAATAATAGTAGTAGCCTACTCTGCTGGGGTATAGGATTTTTTCATTCCTGCTCGAGCAACTTAAATAAGATCCTTTTAACTACTGGGGTCTGCAGTCAAATCATATACATACGTACTTTATGCCCCCTTTACTTACTACTTCATTGAAATTTCAACTAGCTTCTCATTTTTTGTTGGATTGGTAAGTTGTCGTCTACACTTCTACAATTCTTTGAACTCTCCTTTTTCTTCAGGTATGGCTGGTCACCTCATTCCTGTGCCAGAAAAACTCGCGCTCCCGTCACCTACTGAATCGTCTGGTCAACCTTCTCGTTATATCCCGCATATGTGCTATCCTC
>NW_007412732.1:0-610 GCF_000475195.1 Diaphorina citri
GGGCCTTTTCTTGTGGGTAATTTTTACAAAAGGAGATTTTTTTTAATTTTTTTCTTGCTTACGCAAGGAATTTTTTTTTGTCCCTCGGATAAATTTCTATGCGACAGTTAGACCTTTTTTTTCTCCCCCGTCCTCTTTCTTTCTTCGTTTATGTGTTCGCTTCTGTTGGTTTTGCTGGCTTTTACGTCTTATGGTCAGGGAAATGGATTCCATGGTAATATTCTGTTCAGGGGATATGATTCCATGTTGATATTGTTTTCAAGGTTTGCCGTTTTGTGTATTTTGTTCAGAGTTGTTGTCTAAGGAATTTTTTTGTCACGTTTGACGCTCCACGGATTGGAGTTACTGATCTTTTGGCCCATTCGCATCTGCAGAAGAAATGAAGAATCTTCGATCTTCCCGATCTAATAAATATCTATGGGAAAATACTAAATAGATCGGATCATGCTCATATCAGGCATTCCGGAAGGCGCACAAAGAGAGTGAGTAGACACAACACCGACCCTACGGCCAGCCCATATTACTGGAAACACATAGTTGAATAGAGTATATGTATATTCAGACGATGTTAAAGCGAAAGAACCTTCTGTGGATTAGTATGATCTATCTT
>NW_007412733.1:0-610 GCF_000475195.1 Diaphorina citri
GAAAAATCGTGTGTGTGAGTGAGAGAGAGAGAGAGACCGGGGAAGGGAATGAAAGAAAGTAAATTTGAACTTATCTGGATAATCCATATTATATTTCGTATAGCTACCTATAAAGGTAGATGAAGAAACTGAATAAACCTTATTATTATTATTATTAGGTTTCCTTTAACTTCAACCACTAATAGTGGTTCCGAGAATGTTATTCAGTAAAGTTCGAAGGCACTCATCCCTTAGGGAGTTAGGGTCCTCAAATACCCATTATCAGGCCCAAAATTTAACGAGAGAATTACCATTTTATACTTTGAATCTTTTGCAAATTTGAATCAAAATTTTATTGAGCCAACCATTTGAGAGTTATATTGAAACAAAGAGTCAAAGTAAAGGTATAGGTACCCCCTTTTTAAACTCACTTTATTAAAAAGAGAAATTTAAGGATATTAAAAAATACCTGTACCCAGTTTGTGCGAAACTAAATAATGTGTTTTTCACAAGGCCTGCAAGTCCTTCCTTGGATCAAGAATAACATAGGTACACCTAGGGTTTCCAGACGTCCGGGTTTTCCCGGACATGTCCGGGTTTTTACATGTTTGTCCGGCGTCCGGGGGGATTT
>NW_007412734.1:0-610 GCF_000475195.1 Diaphorina citri
TTTAAAGGCAGAGAGAACCCTTTGAAGAACTGCCAGCTCGCTAGGCTGGTTAGGGTTAGCTGTTCTCCTCCCTGTTTAGAGTCCCACAGCCAGACGCTAGTCTACTTTCTGTTTAACGTCCCCTAGCCAGAAAATCAAATCCTGAATTATTAGTGTTAAAGCAGAGCCTTTTTACAAATTTTTGTGAATATCACAGCATTACTAAGTGCTTCTTTTGCAATCAATTTTTTAAACTGGTAATGCCGCCACTGGTCGCCTACTCGATTAAAATAGATATTCAATTGTCCTCATGAGGCTGAGTGCACCCCGAAATCCAAGCACGGAGCCGAAAAAACTTCGACCCCGCCGGAAATCGAACCCGGGACCTCCGGCGTGCAAGCCTAGTGTCATGCCCACTCTACCACGGAGGTTGTTTTGTGTTTTTATTACATAGCTACTCATTTTCCTCACGAGGCTCAGAGGGCCCCACGACAGCCAGTCACAGAATCAATCATTTGCATGATACAATTTTTTTGACCCAGCCGGGAATCGAAAATTCGAAACCAGCTCTCCCGCGTGCAAGGCGTCACTGCACCACTATACTATGGGAGCTGACTAAAAAAATGGTAAA
>NW_007412735.1:0-610 GCF_000475195.1 Diaphorina citri
TGGTCCGTGTGTGTGTCTGTAAACAAAATATCTCGAGAACGGTAAGAGCTAGAGACTTGAAATTTGGTATGTAGATGTAAAATGTGACAAGTATGAGACACGAAACTTTTGGTTAAGATCGGTGCAACGGTTGGCGGCATTTTACCGCTTTTTGGCGGTTTTCGGTGTAATTTAATAATATCTCGGGAACGGTATAAGCTAGAGACTTGAAATTTGGTATGTAGTTAAATGTGACAAGGATGCAACACAAAACGTTTGTTTGGTTAAAATAGGTGCTGCGGTTGGCGGTATTTTGACCGCTTTTTGGCGGTTTTTAGCTATATCGACTAAACGGTTAGAGATATTGTAAATGTTACAACAGAACACCCAAATAAGCACCATTCAATAGGTTAAGGAAAGTCGTGTGATGTTCACACCAGATTTTTTTTGTTGTCTGTCCCCATATTTTCAGTTCAAACCCATAAGATACATGAGACCTTGTTTAGACTGCTGGGGTAAAGGGACTTTTTAGTCTCATTCGAGCAGGATAAACAAGGTAGGGTAAGTGTACCATTTATTCGCCCACCTAAAAAACGTACCATTTATTGGCCCACCTGTACCATACGCCACA
>NW_007412736.1:0-610 GCF_000475195.1 Diaphorina citri
CCAGTTAGAAGGCATTCTGCAACATCAAGTTTTAGAAAATATAGGTAATACCTACCTACTTTTAATGTAACATATACATAGGTACATAAAATACATTAGTCATTACATACCTATATACTTCTCCATGCAAAGGACTTTTTTTTCCTTCTATTCATTACAAGTAGGTATATGTAAGTAGGTAGGTACTTGTACTTTATACTTGCTCCACACATCAGGGGTTGTTTATAGGAGGGAGATGCACTAAGCGTAAAACTGATCTGGGTAGTACGAAATTTTTACAAAAATTTTAAATATGTAGCTTATCCACCATCAGATCCTACCTCAAAAAAGTACAACTAATGAACCATTCGGCAAATCTTAACATTTAATTGAACATGTGTTATTTCAGTACATATTGATCATGGGCACTCAGTTTCAGTGAAAAAGGACCAACCGTTCGAAAGTTCAACACGTCACAAAGAAGTAAACAAAAATTAAATACAAGATCTTGTTGAACGGAAGGACTATTCAGCCCTACGTCAAATTTCCTTCAAATAAACCTCGTTCAATGAAACCTGTAATATGAATGAAGTAAAATAATCCAAATCCCAAAGCCCGCCAAACTCTGGAA
>NW_007412737.1:0-610 GCF_000475195.1 Diaphorina citri
AGTGTTGCCAGTGACTAGAGTTTATGGAACGGCACACCATAGCGTTACAATCATCCATTATCTGTCAGCAAAAGAGGCGAAAGTCAGAAAAGGGACCCGAACCGATTTCATCCTAAACAGATATTGACGGTCCATTAGAGAGTGGGGGAATAGTCATCTTAGCGCGTTACCCTACTGGTCTAACCGTGCTGACTGCTAAGGTTTTCAGTGATAGAACGGGGATTTTCCTCTCCATTCGGGCATTTGGGTATTCGGTGACAAACCAGCCGCCTTCTCACATTAACCTCACGCAAAATGAATAATAATAATAGCCCTTAGAGCTCCATTATTATGTGGTCAAACGTCAAAATCTCAAATAAATGAGGATAAAATTCCATGCCTCGGCTGGGATCGAACCCACGCCCTCCTGTTTACCAGGCGAGCGTCTTGACCACTACGCTACCGAGGCAAGTGAATGTTAGGGCCGGAAAAGACAGCACTCTGGACAATCGCAAGATACCAACCACAAGCAGCTTCTGGGAACTTAACTTCTGGGAGCCAGCCTAGTTAGCTTAGTTGGTAGTGCGTCTGCCTTGTAAGCGCTAGGCCGCGGGTTCGATTCCCGCCCGGG
>NW_007412738.1:0-610 GCF_000475195.1 Diaphorina citri
GATGGTGGGATTCGAACCCGGGACCTTCTGCATGGCAAGCAAGCGCGTTACCACTGGACCAACCGTGCCCCCAATTATTCAAGTTTGACAGTACAGTGTAAAGGCCCAAACGCCCAACCCTATATTAGTCAGAAGATTATAGCGACGGGCTAATAAAGGCCACATCGTGTGCCCAAAGGCTATAACTAGAACCCCCATTTACCTTATAACCAACCCAAAGGCTATAACTAACCATAGGCTATTACTAAGCCAAATTTACTTTCTTATTGGGTATAAATGGGGTACAGTAAATTATAGGAGTCAGTGGTGTGTTTTTCGTAGGAGTTAGGTAGGTATTAGTTTCGCAACATATGTAAATAGGTTGCGCCAATATTGCGAAACAAAATATGTTTCGAATGTTGAGCAACTTTCAAGATAAACCCATGTTTCTGATAAAAATGTTTCTGGTGTGTGTGTACTCTGTGGACATGGTCATTGTGTAAACAGGTTCATACACTTTATGGGTTTCCCCTTTTGAAAATTTCACCACACGCCACTGATTTGGAGTTTTGAAGATTATCGGGGTCGGAGAAGTTGTGGTTTTGAAGGACGAAATATTGTGCTTCATTTA
>NW_007412739.1:0-610 GCF_000475195.1 Diaphorina citri
GTTTTGAGAAATACATCACAGTGTCAAGACTTGTCATAAATACCGTAGCAATCTAGCAAAGCATAGCAAGCTAGGACACAACGAATTAAGAACTATGTAGTAATGAAGCAATAAAAGTCCGTGGTAATGTGACAAAAATAAGAGACCCAACAATTTATTTTGATACTAAATCGAATTTATTAACTCAACCTTACACCCAATAAAACTATATTGCGTTAAATTATATCACATACTATCCATTTCTTTCTTGATTGACCTTTTTCTTGAAGTGTGAACATGGATCAAAAACTAACATGCAATACTTGCATTCCAAACAGGCCTGCGTTCCATGAAAATAACTTCGCATTTTGCTTTCCGCATTTAGCTAAAGTTAGTATTATGACACAAGATTAACGAAGAAAATCCTTTAAAAATATGGTATAACCATTTTTCCCCCTCGTAAACTTGAACTAAAACATATGATTAAATCCACCTGAGGAGTCAGCGCAAACGACCTATGTGGAGAAAACCGTTAAAGCGCCTAACAGTCCGTTCACAGTGCACTAAACGAATTTTTCTTCGTCACGATTTATTTACTTTCTATTACCAATGCAGTATGTATAGGGAACTG
>NW_007412740.1:0-610 GCF_000475195.1 Diaphorina citri
GAATCCGTTGACAAACACGGGGCCGTGTTTAGAGGGGCTTCTCTTCGAACATTAAAGCACCCCTAATGTAGGAATTTACTAAAAATATCTGCCTAAAATTTGGAGCATCTCTCCCTTGAATTGGAGGAAAACAGGTGGTTTTCCTTCAATCCCCATCTTCCTGTTTGATTCTTCGTTAAAATCCTGGATTGTTGTCCCCGTTTAACAAACAATCAACAATGGGCTGGTATGTTGTCCCAGTTTAACGTCCCCCAGCGGTACGAATATTACTTCCCTAACCAACTTTGCCTGTTGTTCCAAGTGACCCCAGTTTAGCATACATTCCAATTCAAATGCACTAATAGCTCCGGTAATGAGTTTTGTTTTAATCTGAGATCGCATGTATGCTATAGCTTATAGCAGATCGTATGCTATGATATCAGAAACAGAAAATCTATGCTGCACATATTGTCCTATGCTGCTTACAAAAGCTAGCACGCAGGAATCTTGAATCTTTTGATGATGTTGCAGATCTTCATATCAATTGCTGCTGGTGCTGCGGCTACTAGACCCCTAGCCAATCCCGAATCCTAATGCAAACCTTTCAAAACAACGGGCCTGGCTCTATCTT
>NW_007412741.1:0-610 GCF_000475195.1 Diaphorina citri
TTTTTTTTTTTTTTTTTACCTATACCTAATCACTAATCACACGGTGATAATATTATGGAAACGGAATACATTTTCATAAATCTAGCAAATGATTTTCCTTTCACTGAATTAGTATGTCGTTGGTGGGATTCGAACCGCAATCCTTTCGGTTACGAATCCATTTCCCTAGCAAGTGTGCTAATGGGACTGTGTTCCGGTCTTATAAAAAGTTATAAAGTTAGTCATTAAATGAAACCTTTACATGGACGAGAAATGTCCATTATTGAGTCGATCGTCGGTGCTGGGTTAAAATAATGTACAATGAAAACAAACTCTTAAAATATTTGGGTAATTCAAACCATTCCATTCAAAAAGGACGAAAAAGAAATGGAAAAAAATCAGTAGAGAGAAAAAAAAAGTGATAATGCATCGTATGTAAGTTACATACTCATGGTGGAGGAATGTAAGTGATGAATTGTTCTCGAGGAGGAGGAAGAAGAAAGAAGAAGCTCGGAGAAGAAAAATGCTGTTGCCAGAAAGTTTGATCTGTTTGCAATGCCATTGAGCGGGGCAGTTAATACACCACTCCACATACTGATGATGATAGAAAACAAGCCAGAAACGTCTAGGG
>NW_007412742.1:0-610 GCF_000475195.1 Diaphorina citri
ATCTTGTGGTGGAAGGACTGGCAGGAGGTAAACCCTCTAAACGTCCAGAAACCGGGCTCCTTCCATATCCAAGATTTAGAAATTTAGGAAGAATTTTAAAGGTGAATGAATGGGAACAGGATTTTTGTGTTTCTTTGAATTTGAACTATGCGATTTTCTGACGCCTTTTCATTATTTATGTATTTCTGTGAAACTCGATGAGGTTTAAACTAAAAATGCAAATAATTGGTATGTGTGTCGCTTTTTTTCTTGGCTTTTTGATAAACTGCGATTTCGCCATTAGATGTTCATTATTAAGCTACGCTCAAACGGAGATCTTTCAAACCCATCTGTCACTTTAAATATGCCCATCTACCCTAAGTACTATCAGATTTCATTGGACATTTTGATGCCTCGTCAAAAATTTACAAATTTAATATTGAGGTAGCAACCTACATATTTTATTCAGAAAGACAAAGAAAGCAAGGTGTGAATAAATAGATATTTTTTTTTAAGCGTTTGAGAAATACGAGCGAAAAAGCCTGGGCTATTCATACAACGAAAACACCATACATAAATGGATTAGTTAAAAATAGTAGTCCAGGCAAAAATCGCAACAAATTCAAACGTG
>NW_007412743.1:0-610 GCF_000475195.1 Diaphorina citri
AATATTGGGACAGAGTTTTTTAATCCAGTAATATCACCAATTTCCAATCCTGTTCAATAATAAATTGTTCATGGCTATGGATATCATTTTAACAATGACTATTTGACTATGGATAGCATTATCCAGTCAATTTTATTGTTTATGTTTTCATCACACCATTTCTTTCCATTTTTCTTGCATAAAGATGAAAGACATCAGGATTAATATTCTATGAGTGGAGATGAGTATTGTAACAATAGAATTGAGATTCAGATTTACTCAAACAATCTGCTTTTGTTACCCCGACAGAACGAGATTGCCCCAGATGGACACCCATCCGGATGCTAACCATGCTCAACGTTATTTAACTTCAGTGATTCAGTGATGACTTTTCTATTATTCCTTTTTTTAGGTTTGACAGAGGGAACTGTAACTGCCAAGGTCTTATCGTCCCAAAATCGAGGAGAGAATGAAGACAGGATAGAAGAAAACCAGCCATTCCGAGAACAAACCTTATCCGTTCAGGATAAAATCCGCCCCGGGCAGGACTCGAACCAGAAGCCTAGCGCTTACAAAGCAGACGCGTACCTACCAAGCTAACTAGGCTGGCGGTTCCTTTTATCACTTATAT
>NW_007412744.1:0-610 GCF_000475195.1 Diaphorina citri
ACATTCAGACTATAATGAGGATGAAGGCTCAGAAGAAGGATGATGACGATATGTCTAGGTAAGCTTTATTAAGGCAGCATAGTTAAGGCCCGTTCCCACTTGTCGTTCGGAAAAAAAAAAATCGTAAGTGGGAACACTCATTTAAATTACATTGCCTACAAGGACATTTTGTGTCGGTCAGAAAAAAAAATCGTGTCGTGTGTAGTGGGAACACTTTCATTTAAATTACATTACCCACAGGACATTCGGAAAAAATCGGATGAAACTCACGACAAGTGGGAACGGGGTTTAAGCTTGGAGGGTAGCGTATCTACCTTGTAAAGTGCTAGGTAGCGGGTTCGATTCCCGCCCGGGGCGGATTTCATCTCAGAGAAGGTTCGTTCTCGGAACGGCTAGCTTTCTCCTATCCTGTTTTGCTTCTCCCTATGCTTTCGGGATGATAAGACCTTGGCAGATCCCTCTATCAAACCTCTTTAAAAAGAGCTTTTTATTATTATTATTTTTTAAATCAGAACTCCGTGTCGCCTGTAACCTCAGATTGTTCTCATCTACTCGTATCATCAATATTTTATTAAGACCTTGTTTAGACTACTGAGGCAAAGGAATTGTT
>NW_007412745.1:0-610 GCF_000475195.1 Diaphorina citri
CTTTTTTTAAGAGGTTTGAACTGACCCTGCTAAGGTCTTATAGTTCCGAAATTGAAGAGGTTTAATAGAGGGAACTCTAATGGCTAAGATCTTATCGTCCCGAAATCAAAGAGAGAAGGAAGACAGGAGAGAAAAAAGCTAGCTGTTCCAAGAACAAACCTTATCCGTTCAGGATAAAATCCTCCCCGCGGCTCACTCCTCATAGGTCTGAGTGGTGTGTTTCCCATCCTGATCATCCCAATTGACGATTTGGAACACATTAATTCCAAGAAAGGTATGTATTTTCCATAATAATTATTGGAAACAAAATTATTTGTACATTACTTACATTGTTACCTACTTGCTCTTGTGAAATATTTATTTTATTTTTATTTTTTTTTTATTTTTTTTTTTTTCAAAATGATAATTAACTTTATTTTTCAATAAGACAGAACAAACATGAAGCAAACAATAATAGGTAGTACAAAAAAGAAAGAAGCAATTTCTTTTTCCACTTTCTTATTTTAACTTTAATAAAATAAAATGTCCTGTCTATCTAGGTACCTATCTCTTGGCTCAAGTTGCAGTAAGTACAATGTCTCAAATTGCAGATATTATTTCTTTGGTAATT